>NC_140381.1:8182500-8287500 GCF_054491055.1 Hypomesus nipponensis
GTCCCCCCACCTTCCCGAAGTGTCCCCTCCCCAGCACGGCAATCAGTCTGAAGTCCTGGAGGCAGAGAGGCGCCTTCTTCTGTTTACTGCGGAGAGACACAAACTCACATGAGACCTGCACGACACACGTGCTATTCCATGTACTCGGTTTGATTGACATCCAGTTACAATGACATCGTTGACATCCAGTAAACCATAGGTTTGGGACGTAAAAGACTCGTTTCACTGGTATTGGCTACTGTCGCGCGTGCGTGGGTGGGTGTGTGCGCACCTCTGAGAGGGGGTTCGGGCGGGGCGGTCGGGGGTGAGGTCTGGGGGGGAGAAGGGCTCAATGACGGGCAACGGATCCTGCGAGAGGACAGAAGGAGGAACAAAAGAAAGAAAAAAAAAAAAAAAAAACGGACAAAATGCAAGGAGAGGAAGCAAAGCCAGGGATGAGAGAGAGAGAGACAGAGAGCAAGAGAAAGAGAGAGAGAGAGATATTAAAGGGTTGTATAAAACGGTACATTTTCCTCTTTTGCGTACCAATTAAGACAGGAAACAGCCCCATCTGTTGATGAAGAACACATACATCTAGTCTTTCTCCCGCAATTATGGTAACGATGTAAACTACAGTGTTAGACGACATTAGCCTGGGGAGACACTGCACATCCAGATTGATAACGTTTTAGCGAAGCCAAGACAAACAAGGTATATTCTAGAACTATTTCAAATCTATTAAAAGTGTATTTTTCTCTCTCTCTTTCTCTCTCTCTCTCTCACCGGAGTGTTTGTGTCCGAGTCTTTTTTGTAATCAGGCTTAAACGGAGAATCGTCGAGACTCATCTTCTCCACTGAGATCTCCCTGGAACATGTGCACATGCACCCACACACATACACAAAAAGGGTAGTTTAGACAGGAGGTTAAAGGAAAAAAAACGGCATGCTTTGATTGGTCCTTAACATTGGGCTGCATGACAGGAGGGGCTGTTTCATTGTGTGTGTATTACCCAGTACTGAGGCTGTGTGTGTGTGTGTATTACCCAGTACTGAGGCTGTGTGTGTGTGTGTGTGTGTGTGTGTGTGTGTGTGTGTGTGAGTGTGTGTGTGTATTACCCAGTACTGAGGCTGTGTGTGTGTGACTGTGTATGTGTGTATTACCCAGTACTGAGGCTGTGTGTGTGTGTGTGTGTGTGAGTGTGTGTGTGTATTACCCAGTACTGAGGCTGTGTGTGTGTGACTGTGTATGTGTGTATTACCCAGTACTGAGGCTGTGTGTGTGTGTGTGAGTGAGTGTGTGTATTACCCAGTTCTGAGGCTGTGTGAGTGAGTGTGTGTGTGTATTACCCAGCACTGAGGCCGTGAGTGTGTGCGTTGGGGCTGTAGGTGCCCGTGTTGTTCACAGTGGGGATGGCGTTCCTCAGCAGACGCACCCAGGTCCCGATGTCCACATTCATCTGACGGGCTCTCAGGAAGGCCTTGCCTACAACACACACACACACACACACACACACACGATACAGGCCATTCATAACTGAACGCAACATACTGCAACCTTGAAATGCGTGGGTGGGGAGAGGACGGGGGAGCACAGAACGACCCATCCTACGAGCCACCACCAGGGGGTGCTAGGGTCAACAGTAACAGCAGCACCATGTGGATGATGCAGTGCAGACAGCCCTGCTCTGAGAGGGAGGATATCCAACTGGACCAGGATGAAGACGGGGCACCCCAGCCCCCCAGGGCCCCAGCACCCCAGCCCCCAACACCCCAGCCACCAGCACTCAGAGCTGGGCTGTTCCAGACGTAAACATGCCTGCTTCTCTCTCTGGTTCTCACCTTGCTGCTTGGAGAACACCTTCTTCTGTCTCTGCAGGCGAGGGACTCGCTCTATGACCGGGTTGAAGAATGTAACCTGACGGAGGACGGGGGGGCAGTACACACACAAACACACACGTCAAACACACACACACACCTCACTGGCCCATGTGTCAGTAGGGGAGTGAGGTAGCGATAGTGTGAGAGGGTTCTAAGTGCCTGAGGTGTGAGGACAGTATCCACACACACGTATATGTGTTGATGCCTGTATTTGTGTATGTGTGTGTGTATAGGTGTGTGTGCGTGTATAGGTGTGTGTGTATAGGTGTGTGTGTGTGTATAGGTGTGTGTGTATAGGTGTGTGTGTGTATAGGTGTGTGTGTGTGTGCGTACCTCGGCCAGCAGCAGGCCCTGGGGTTCCAGTTCCAGCTGGATTCGGTGTTTCTGGTTATCCAGAAAGTCCTCCAGCTTGAGATACTTCAGGGCACACAGGGAGCGGTAGTCCTTCCAGTACACGGCGATCTCCATCTCTCTGAACTGGAACACACACACACACACACGCACAGTTCAAGGCTCTGACTCAAGAGTGTGAGCAGGGATGGGGGGGGGGGGGGGGGGGGGGATGTGTGGGCTGGGTGTCTCAGTAAGGGGGAATTATGGAGCTGGCTGCTTTGCTTGCAAACGGTGTATACATTTGTGTTTTATGTAGATGCAGGGAAACTGTGAGAGTTGTGTATTAGTGTACATATATGGGGACTGTGTGTTGGTGTGTGCGTGTTGCACTCACCCTCTCCAGCTCCACAGTGAAGGTCTGGTCCCAAGCTTGTTCCCCCACAGTCCTCCAGGCTGTCTGACCCACCACTGTGTTATCCAGCTTCAGCACTGCACTCACCTCCGCTGCACACACACACACACACACACACACATCAGTTAAGTTTATAAAAATAAAAAATGGGGGGAGGGGAAATGAACACGCACACACTCACACAGTATTGCTTCAACAGAGAAATCCCACAGTCACCCCCCCTCCCACACAGTAACCCCCCCTCCCACACAGTAACCCCCCCTCCCACACAGTAACCCCCCCTCCCACACAGTAACCCCCCCCTCCTTCACAGTCACCCCCCCTCCCCCACAGTAACCCCCCCTCCCATACAGTCACCCCCCCCCCCACACACAGTAACCCCCCCCTCACTGGAGTGCTCGTCCGGCTTGCAGGGCGTCTTCCCGCTCACGCTGCCGCTGCGTCCGTACAGGCCCTTGCCGCTGCGCATGAAGGAGCGGCCGTCCCCGGGGCTGTGGCAGGGCAGCACCACGGGCTGGGCCCGGCTCCGCCCTGGGACCACCTCCAGCACCCCCACACAGCCCAGCAGCTGCACCTGGAGGGTCCCTGGGGGGGTGGTAGAGAGAGAGAGGGAGGGAGAGAGAGAGGGAGGGGAGAGAGAGAGGGAGGGGGAGAGAGAGGGAGGGGGAGAGAGAGAGGGAGAGGGAGGGGGAGAGAGAGGTGGCATCAAATTCATGTCAAGCAAATGATTATCACCATGTATTCTTTCCCGACATGCCTGCCGTGCTGTTTGGGAACCTGTCATCCTAACACAAGAAAGTTAGCGACCACGCAAACCGGCGTCGACCCGGCCGGAACCAACCGCTTTATCGCGAGCGACGCTCGCTCCCCACAAAACCCGCCTCTTTCCGCCACAAAAAGCCCTTCAACTGGACTAACGGAGGAAGTATGAAAGCGTTTCCAGGAGCTCTCACCGGTGAGCGGGGAGGGCTTGCTGAGGGTGCTGTACTGGTTATGCAGGTAGGGGGCGCCGTGGCGGGAGCTGAAGGCGGGGGAGGAGGCCAGCACCAGCTCCTCCTTGATGACGCAGGCCTTGGGGTGGTCCTCGGGCAGCTCGGCCAGGCGCTGGTCCAGGGAGTCCCGGAGCAGGTCCAGACGCTGGGACGCCTCGCTCAGACGGCACTGGGCCTGAGGGGAGGGGGGGGGGGGGGAGAGAGAGGGGGGGGGGGGGGGCAGGGTGGGAGATGGAGAGAGAGGGGGGGGGGAGGGAGAGAGAGGGGGGGGGGAAGAGAGAGAGGGGGGGAAAGAGAGAGGGGGGGAGGGGGGTCAGGACCAGTATGTTGGTGTGTGTGAGTGTGTGTGTGTGTGTGTGTGTACAGCCCTACTTTTCATGCACACCAACCCTGACACTTTCACATTATGACACTCCACTTGGTGTGGGGGGGAGGGGGGATCGTTCGCTTGTAGGGGAGAGTTTGTGTGTAAAGTTTGTGTGTAAAGTGTGTGTGTGTGTGTCAGACCTCGGAGAGGGCCTTCTTGTCCTGGACCTTGCTGGCCCCCAGCAGGCGGAGGACGTTCTTGGCCCCCTCGGCCACGGCGTGCTCCACCCTGTAGTGGTGCCTCAGCTCCTCGATACGCAGCTCCACCCCACACAGGTCATGGTTACCTGGGGGGGGGGGGGGGGAGTGAACAGGTTAGGAGATGTCGAGACAGAAAGCGAGAGAGGTCGAGGGAGAGAGAAAGACAGAGAAGTGGGAGTGAACAGGTTTCAAAGGGGAAAAAGGAAAGCGAAAGAGGTCGAAAAATAGACAGATGGAGAGAGAGGTAGAGACAGATATAGAGGGAGAGAGCGAGAGAGAGGTACAGAGATAAGGAAGCATGGAGGGGGCGGTAAACGTTGATGAACACAGATAAGGCACTGGTGCAGAGCCTTCACACATACCCTGGTTACCTACACAGAGCGCAGTGAGGGAGAAGAGAAAGAGAGGGAAAAAGGGATATAGATGGCAGAGAGTAAAAAAAAAAAGACAAAAAGAAAAGTGTAATCTGTCCATCTGAGGATATCTGGTCAGTTGGTCTGGCGAGGGGGGGGGGGGGGGATCCTATTACAAGGACTCATGTACACCAGTCTAGGACGGACTTCAGAAAAGAGAGACAGTTAAGGACATGGTAGCAGAGAACAGGGAGTGTGTGTGTGTGTGTGTGTGACAGAGACACCAAATGTACGTGTGAGAGAGTGTGTGTGTGTGTGTGTGTGTGTGTGTGTAGGGGGTGGGTGGGTGGTAAGGGTAGTGATGTGGTTGAGTGCTTCCACCTCCTAATAAGGCCTTGGGCCGGGAGCCAGGGGCCCTGAAGAGTGACCTTACTGGGGGTGTGGTGGTGGGGTAGTGTCTACAGTATATACAATGCGTGTGTGTGTGTGCATGTGTGTGCATGTGTGTGCATGTGTGTGCGTGCATGTGCACTTTTCCAACAGAGATTGACATCAGCATGGTATAGCAGGGCCATTTAGGATGAAAGCCTCCAACACCGTTAAGTACATTACCCCCCGTAATACATTTGCAAACACTCAGGTCTTACAGACAGGATTGCGTGTTTAAGCGGCGCTTCCCCTTTAGAAAAAAAAAAAAAAAGGATTTCTAGAGAAATAATCCTGTGGAACAGCCATTAGTGTCTTACGCCAACGACGAGAAGAAAATACAACCTAATTCCACAGAGAATCTTTCCAAATCCCCCCCCATCCCTCTCCCCCCCCTCCCTCTCTACCCTCCCCTCGATCCTCCCTCTCTTCCAGGCCACGGCGGTCGCTCTCCTGACCTCCACCCATCGCCCTCGTTCCGGGCAGGCTCCATTAGCTCCCTCCCACCACACCGACGGGCCATAAAAGCCGCGTTAAAGGTTCACCTGCCTGGCTACTGAGCTGCATCGACCGCTCGCTGGCATCACACTGGAGCATAGCTTATCCAGACTGTGTGTGTGTGTGTGTGTGTGTGTGTGTGGGGGGGGGGGTGTAAATCGGTGAGTGACTTATAAAGGGAGGGAGAAGGAGAGTGTTGTACTTGAGTGGCAAGGGAGGAGGGTGTGTAAGTATGACGGGGGTTTTATGAGTGTGTGCAAGCTCACTTTTTGCACTTTTGTATGTTGGCTCTGTGTGCGCACGCTCCCCCCCCCCCCTCTGTGTCAGAGCAGAGGGCTCGGCACAGAGCGGAGACAGGAAGCTGGTGAACCTTGCCTGCCTTGCTCACTTGGTGTAGAAATAGAGAAAGAAGGAGAGAGAAAGAGAGAGAGAGAGGAAGAGAGAGAGAGAGAGAGATAGAGAGAGAGACAGACAGACAGACAGACAGACAGAGAGAGAGACAGACAGACTGACAGACAGAGGGGGAGGGAGGGAGAGAGAGAGAGAGAGAGAGAGAGAGAGAGAGAGAGAGAGAGAGAGAGAGAGAGAGAGAGAGAGAGAGAGAGAGAGAGAGAGAGAGAGAGAGAGAGAGAGAGAGAGAGAGAGAGAGAGAGAGAGAGGGAGAGAGAGAGAGAGAGAGAGAGAGAGAGAGAGAGAGAGAGAGAGAGAGAGAGAGAGAGAGAGAGAGAGAGAGAGAGAGAGAGAGAGAGAGAGAGAGAGAGAGAGAGAGAGAGAGAGAGAGAGAGAGAGAGAGAGAGAGAGAGAGAGAGAGAGAGACAAAGTGAGACTAAAAGAGGGCGAGATTACAGAAGGCCAGAGGTGACAAATAGTGATCCGTTTTACAATGGTTAACCTTATCTTCAGTCTGGGCCGAGCAATAGAAGTGCATGTGGCTACACGGCGGGAGAGAGAGAAGGAGAAAAAAGAGAGGGAGAAAGAGTCAAGGAAGAGACGCCCGAGGCTTAAAGGAGTGGTGAAACGGGTTCATGTCCTTTTCACTGAGGGTCCAGGGGAAGTGACCTGAACTTGCATTCTGAAGACGGACTCGTCAGAAAAGCTGATCTGACATAAAAGGCCAACCCTCCAGCCAGACTGGGTTTCAGTCACTAAGCCATCCATGTAGTCAGTCATACAAGTAGCAGGTTTACCAGTCAGCCAGTTAGACTGTATAGCCAACCAAGCAGTCAGCCCAACCGCTAGTCAACCGGTAAGCCAGTCAACCAGCCAACCAATGAAGCAGTCAGTCAGCCAACCAATGAAGCAGTCAGTCAGGCAGTCCGCCTACCCTGAGTGTCTTCAGTGTGCTCCGTTGCCTGCACGGCCTTGCGTATCTGCATGCGGATGATGTCGATCTTGGTCTTGCTGTCCTGCAGCATCTGCTGAGCTGTCTGCAGCATCTTCTTATCCTGAGATTGGAGGGGAGGAACACATGAACAGGAAATGACGTGGGGCGGGAGGGGGAGGTCATGTGACAGGAAGCAGGAAGTCGACCGAGATGAAGGCAGAGACAACGAAACAGGGCCGTGAGTGGGCGGTTGTTATACTGTCAGGTTGTTGTGTCTTTAGTGGGTTTGTGTGTCTGTGTTTGTATCTGGGTGTCCGTACAGGGCTAAACGGCACACCATAATTACCAGGAAAGCTCATTCAGCTTGTGTGCATTTGTGGATGGAGTTGAGCACTTTCATCAGCAGATGGTGTGTGTGTGTGTGTCTGCATGTGTGTGTGTCTGGGAGTGCGTTCATGCGTGTGCCAAACGGTGTGTGTAAATGTGTGAGCAGCGACACCAGGGTGGGTGAGGGGGGTAGTGTGTGTGTGTGTGTGTCACCGCTTCGTACCTTGGTGGAGCCGTTGGCGTAGATGGGGATCATGTTCTCGGCGCCCTGTTTGACCTTGAGCTCAATGTTGAGCTGGCGTTCCAGGGCGGCGATGCGGTCTGACGACCTGCTCTCCGCCCCCGGGGACTGGGGCGGGTCATCTGGGGGGGGGGGGGGGGGGGTTAAAGGTCAAACACGGAATAGGTCACGACTGAAAACACCTCAAAGGGGACTATATGATCAGGTGTAACGTCACGGCTAGACATCCATAGGGTGGTGATGAGCGACAGGACCAGCGGTGGGGGGGGGTCTTGGTCCTACCTTTGCTGGTCTCGTCCCCTCCCTTGACCACGATGTGGGCGTCCAGCTCCTGCAGTTGAGCGTGGAGGTCTTCCAGCCGGCGGTTGGAGCTGCGCAACTGACTGTCGACCTGAGCAGGAACATGGGGAGAGACAGGCGAGAGAGGTCTGAATCAATTATTCAGTCCCCTCATTCCGGAACTTTCTTTGCCTGTGAGAGTACGCAGGGGGGGGGGGGGCGAGCCCAGGGCTGCTGCTTTTTTTTATGCACCCCTTTTTGTTGAATGATAATGATGGCATGGCCATGGCCTTGGCACTCTCCTTGTATCGCCAGTTCCATCGACCCATCCATTCAATCTTTTATCCATGCATCATCAATTTTAGTCATCTGTCTGTTTATCCATTAATCTGTCCACTTGTTTTGCCCTCCCTCCCTCGCTCCCTCCCTCCCTCACCTGCTGGGCGTTCCTCTTGTCGGTGGTGGCCCTCCTCAGGTTATCGGCCCCCTCCTTGATCTTCAGCTCCTTCCTGATCTCCCTGCGGATCCTCTCCCTCTGCTCGTCCAGACGCTGCTGCACGCTGCTGTCGGAGAAGTCCGAGCTCTGGTCCAGGCCCAGCTGCTCCAGGACCGACAGCCCGCCCGGGTCGCTCTGGGGAGGGGAGGAAGAAGGAGGAGGAGGGAGGGGTGAAGGTGATCGTGGAGAAGGGGGCAGGGAGAGGGGAAGGAGATGGGGGGGGAAAGTAAAGACAAAAAGGAGGGGGGGAGGAAGACATGGGTTGGAGGAGAGGGAGTTTGGACAAGAAGTTGAGGGAGGGGGGAAAGGAGGTTGAAGGCGGTGAGGAAGGGTAGGGTGTGGTATGAGGGTTCAAGGAACGAGAATGGAGGGGAACAGAAGGGTGACGCAACAAACAGGAGAGTCGAGGGGGGAATAGGGGTGGTGGAAGGAGGGGAAAGGAAGGAAATAACAGGAGAGAGAGGGAAAGGGAGAGAGAAGAAAGATAAGAACAAGGGGAGGAAAACATTAGCCAGCCTTACAAACTTCCTCTTAAATGTACGTTTAAAGCAATGGACAACATGCAAAGGCAATGGGAAAAAATTGAAAAAAAAAAAACAGCAATAACTAATCTTGCAAACCAATCACTCAAGTCAACTTGTCATGCACACACCACAGCAGTCACAACAAGAAGCCTAAAGAGACATTCAGGGAAAACAGAGAGCCTGGAGAGCCAGCTAGCCTCGCAATCAGGAAACCAGCTGGACAGAGAGTGAATCACTCCTCAGAAATCACAGTACCTCCCCCGAAAAGAAGTTACAGAAACAAAAAAGCTTTTCGACCAAACAAAACCAAAAGACACCAACGGCATTACCTCCGAGCTATCCCCGTCGCCTAGCGACCCATCGCCGTGCCAGCACATGGTCCGGCGGAACCGCAAAAGTTACCGACTAAAAAAAAAACCTCGAAAGTGAAAACCTCCTGCCTCAAGCCACTCTAGAAGTAACACCAAGGAGGGGAGAGGAACAGAGACCGAGAGAGAGAGACGGCAAAGAGAGTACAGGAGCATTAGGAACCTCCTCTCTCAGAGGATATCCGTCCTAACACCAGTTCTGGCCCTTCCCGTTTCCTGGCTGGGTCTGGTGTCACTAGGGGGGGGGGCTTCAGTGTTCTGGCCCTGCATCCTTTCTTCTTCCCGTCATCCACGTTCTGGCACGGGCTTGATATGTCAGAGCTGTGTAGTAGTCGAACTCTGAACAGAGCCAAGAAATAAGGATGGGATGGAGCCTGCATTGTGACCTAGGACCTCCTAATGAGCAGCGAGTGCATTAGCCGCTAAAAGGTAATCGCTAACGTCCCCAACAGGAGGAAGGGGGGAGGGGGAGGGTATGAGCTGAGCTGAGGCATAACAGCGAGAATCCATCCTGGCCCGGACTGTCAGCTCACATTACAGGAAAAAGGAAGGTGGAGGCTAACCGCTAAAGCTAGCGCCAGCTGATAGGGAGGGGGGCGGGCTAACGCTAGCAACTGCCTCTGTGGCTTGTGCTTCTCAGGGCTCTAGGACCCTGGAGGAGGCGGCGCGCCCGCCACACAGACGAGCGAGTGGGAGGTGGAGAGAGGTCTTCCAGCGGCCTCGGCCTGAATTAAAGATGACAAAGTTCACAGCCGTCTCTCACAGAGGCATGGAAGCAAGCTTGCGATTCCCTCGCTCTGCAGACTGGTGCACTGAGGGCCTCGCTCTGCAGCCTGCACCAGGCGGTAGACGGGTGCCAAAGTGAGTTTGCAGAAGTTTCGGAAGGAGCCCGCTTTGTTGTGTTTTACCACATGAAGCAGGTCTGCAGGCAGCCTGACTGGTAGAGCTGTTGCTAACGTTGTTGTCTTTGGTGAGGCTGTGATGTGTTTTTTATTTTTTGAAGCAGAAATAATCTTGTCCTCGGGATAGTAAGGCCATGGCTGGAGTCCCACCAAGGTAGGTCATTGTAAGTCTTGAGGCCATCTACAACTAAACTACGATAGCAAAAAAATACAGTTAGATGCCATCAACACTGACCTGTACTTAGTGCTGTCTTATGTAAAAATGTATTGACCAATGGACAACGGCTGTTTGGCATTCCACACGGCTAGCTACCTAAAGCTAACAGAGTTTCAGGGTCCTGAGAGGTAATGAGTGGCTAATTCAATACATGGCAACGCCATTAGCGAATGCTAACAGAGGCTAACTCAATAAGACACTGGGGGGAGAGCCCGGGGGGGGCGGGCACTGGGAGGGGAGGAAGTGGTAGTAGGAGTGCATTAGGATGTCATCCACTCTGATGGCCATCAGCCCGCTCAATCTTTCTGCTCCCAGATAACGATTTGGACAAAGATACAGTTGACACTCAGGCAGGGAAACTAAGGTACTACACACTATACCATGAGGTAGTACACACTACACCATGAGGTACTACACAATATACCATGAGGTTGTACACACTATACCATGAGGTAGTACACACTATACCATTATTATAACCTTTATTTAACCAGGAGAGACCCATTGAGATTAAGAATCTCTTTTTCAAGGGAGACCTGGCCAAGATAGCCAGCAGCATACATATAAATATAGTTACAAAAATACAAAAGGAGACAAAATATAGGAGTTAGTGTCGTAGCAAGGTACATTAAAAACACTTACATTTAAACCACAAGGTACTACACACTATAACATGAGGTACTACACACTATACCATGAGGTACTACACACTATACCATGAGGTGCTACACACTATACCATGAGGTACTACACACTATACCATGAAGTACTACACACTATACCATGAGGTACTACACACTATACCATGAGTTAATACACACTATACCATGAGTTAATACACACTATACCATGAGGTACTACACACTATACCATGAGTTAATACACACTATACCATGAGGTACTACACACTATACCATGAGTTAATACACACTATACCATGAGGTACTACACACTATACCATGAGTTAATACACACTATACCATGAGGTACTACACACTATACCATGAGGTGCTACACACTATACCATGAGGTACTACACACTATACCATGAGGTACTACACACTATAACATGAGGTACTACACACTATCCACAGAGTGCATAGTAGTCCGCCAGAACACACATACACACAATTGTACCACACGCACACAATGATTTCAAGATCCAATATTTACACGCAGGACACACCTATACACAAACACCTACACAGGAACGCAGTCCCATTGCCTGCTAGGCTGACTTTAGCTCTGTGACGTTAAAGCGCTTCCCTGGGATGGGTGTAGACATGAAGCACACCCCATGGCGAGGCTCTTGTTGTTACAAAGGGCGTGCGATGTGTACTTCTGCCTCGTCCCTCTCTACTGTGCGACGTGTCTCCTGTCAGGACGTGGTCATACGGATCCCAAAAACCTCGGTGAAGCGCTGACGTTCTCTCCATTATGTCACCGGGAGTCGGCCATCTTGGGTGGACCGTCGGAGCTACCCCACAACCGCTCATCGGAGGAAAAAAGACGTTTCTCACACTGCGATGGAGGGGACAGTGCCCTCCCCCTCCCGCCCCTGACGCACTTCAATATTGTGCAGACTTGTTGTCTGACGCAAAGCTTTGTCCCTAACAAGACTGTGGTGTGTGTGTGTTATTTATGGCCTTTTGGAGTGTGTTTAGTGTCTTAGGGGAGAGTATGTTCTTACACAGCTCAAAACAGGGGCCCCTTGTGAGGTAAACACAGCTTCGAGCGGCCCACACTCCCACTTCCTGGCAGACACGGTGTGTAAACACACATTCCCTCCCCTGTGCTGTCTTAGGACTGCATGGGGCAGGCTACAATGCATATGCAAACACACACACACACACACACACATTTACACACAACCACGCACTTACACGCACACCCAACACACTGTGTTTGTCATCAGCGGTGAGCAAGGCTTGAGTGTGCACAAAACCTCTTTAATGGACCTGTGATGCAACTTTGATGTAGCCCAACCAGTCCTTTGAACAACCACACACACCACTTACTGTGTTTATTTACAAGGAACAGACTCCTGCAGGGCATTACATTTATGACACGCAGTTTGGATGACAGGAGACAGGAAAAAGGGAGGGAGAAAAAAAAAACTAGTGGAAAGAGCGGGTCGCCCCCACGGCTACGAAAGCAGCCCAGGAGAGAGAGAGAGAGAGAGAAAGAGATAACACCTGCAGCTTTCCGAACCCTGTCTCTCAGTCTCTCTATCCCAGCAGTATTGATGGAGGGAGGAAAATTGAGCGGAAATGGAGGGAGAGAGCCAGCACGTCAGACGAGCCCCAAGGTAAGAGAGCGATTACCAAGAGCCTGCAGAACAGAAACACCGGCACGATTGCGCTCTGCAGCAACAGAACTGAAGAGAGCGGGGAAGGAGACCCAGAAAAGGCGGTTGGACGAGGCTGAGGGGGGGGGGGGGGAGTGCAGAACGGACACAAAGAAGCACCATGAAGGGACAGGCAGGAAGAAACGGAACAGAAAGGCAGGATGATGCAGAGCTCAATCTGTGACATGGCCAACGGGACAAAGAGGAGACGAGAGAGAGAGCGGCAGAGAGAGAGCGGCAGAGAGAGAGAGAGAGAGAGCGGCAGAGAGAGAGAGAGAGAGGGGGGGGGGGGGAGAGGGGAGGCAGTGATTGTAGATAAATGCCATTCAGACAGAAAAAGTGGAGGGAGGTAGAAGGCAATTTTGCAAACGCCCAAACTAAAAACAGCCACAGGAGGCGAGCAACAGACACTCACACACACACACACACAGTGGCACAACACACTACCAACCCACCATGTCAAGTTGACCCTTTCCTCCCAGCAGGCCACCTCAAGACCCTCCCTCCCTCCCTCCCTCCCTCCCTCCCTCCCTCCCTCCCTCCCTCCCTCCCTCCCTCCCTCCCTCCCTCCCTCCCTCCCTCCCTCCCTCCCTCCCTCCCTCCCTCCCTCCCTCCCTCCCTCCCTCCCTCCCTCCCTCCCTCCCTCCCTCCCTCCCTCCCTCCCTCCCTCCCTCCAGCACTGCCTTATCTCAGGCTGTTAGGAGCCACAGCCAACTGTCCTCACAACGCCAAGAGAGAAGAGGAACTACAGGGGGGACTGGAGGGAGAAGAAAGAGAGAAGCGAGCAAAAGGCGGAAGGGAGGATAAACAGAGAGAGAGCGTGTGTGACAAAGAGAGAGCCAGAGAGAGATAGAGGCAGAGTTCACCGCTCCCCGATGTGTGTGTGTTTGTGTGTGGGGTTATATTTGGTTATGCAAAACCTGCATGGATCTACTTCTGAACACAGCGACACACGGTTTGTCTTCCCGAATTGCGCTGACAACATGGACGACATGTATTACACAGATGTGTGCGTGTGCATATGAATGGAAACATACACACATACATGCTAACACCCCTAAACTCTACCTACCCCGCCCACCACCCAACACTCCAGTGAACCCACCCAGGAACTATCCGTCAACAACAGGAGGGACGAGGGGAGATGTTCAGAGGGGGCGTGAGAGGACACAGAACAGAGGACAGGAGAGAGGGAGGGAGGGAGGGGGGTGAGAATGAAGGGATGACAGGGGTGGGATGAGGAGGGGGGGCAAGAAGAGAGAACAGAAAAGCCCTGTTTGGGAACCGGCGTGAGAAAGAGAGGAGAAGCAGAGAGAACATGGAAAGGTGGAAGAGAAGGAGGACGGGGGGGGGGGGGGGGGAAGAGAGAGACAGAGAGAGAAATAAAAAGGAGGAATGTTTGAAGGACAAACATTCCCAGGTGGGAATGTAAACAGAGGCTAGTCTGGCTGAAGTGGCTCATATCTGGGAGCAGTGAACCATCGCCTTCCCTCAGCTTACCCCTGCCGTGTCATATACAGGGAGGGAGAGAGTCATAGAGAGAGAGTCAGAGAGAGAGTGTCAGAGAGAGAGAGGTCAGAGAGAGAGAGAAAGAGAGAGAGAGAGAGTCAGAGAGAGAGAGTCAGAGAGAGAGAGAGAGAGAGAGAGAGAGAGAGAGAGAGAGAGGTGGCATGTGGGGGATGGGTGTGGTGTGGGGAGATGGACAGATGGAGGAAAAACAACCCAGCCAAGGTCCCTACTGGTCCCTTCCCTAGAGCTGACTATGGGAGCTGTAAGGGAGAAAAGGTTCACACACACACACACACACACACACACACACACACACACACACACACCCTTCAGGCCAGCAGCATGGCTGCCTTGTCAGCAGGGGGAGGTCCCTCTAGGCATCCGCCTGTCTGTCAATCACCGTCCCCTCCCATGCTGAGTCAAGGAGTGGGCCAGGCACCTGTCAATCAAACAACCAATGGGCAGGACAAACACAAATCGCTTTTTCGATCCAATCCCTGTGATACCTTCCTGTCTGATTAAAAGTGTGTGTTACCTACATTGTAGGTTTAGTAGGTGTGGTTTAGGCACTGGTCGAGGACAGACAGTGTTGCATCACACAGTGCTATAGAGGCTTGCACACAAGGAAACGGATGATTCTAGATCAGGGGCTCGTAGAACAAATCGCCCTTTCAAAAGAAGTCTGAAGTTAAGAATTCCTAACCTCAAACCATATTTCCCGTCCACAAGTCTGCAGTGTGCCGCGTCGGTCAGTGAGTCTAAAATGCTAAACACACACACACAAACACACACGTACTGAAGTCCCCATCCAAACAAGGGGAGGATGAGATGAACACCTCTTTCATGTTGCCGGCTTCACAAGTGCCAGCAAACAAACGGTCTCTGTGGAAACTGTCGAATTCCACTGCCATAAAATCCCTTTCAATGCAGTAAATCCCTTCAAGTTTTTTTCCTTAACGAAGGCGACCTTTTAAAGGATTCCGTGCGACACCCCTTAAGCACCTCAGCTAAGGAGAAATGAACCCTTACATGGCGTACTTAAGGGGGAAACGTATGGGGATTTGTGGAACAGGGTCCAGGCCTTGGAGTGCCTTAGCATGCTACGCTATCTACCAACACACTCTGCTGAAGCT
Source organism: Hypomesus nipponensis (assembly GCF_054491055.1). Taxonomy (NCBI): domain Eukaryota; kingdom Metazoa; phylum Chordata; class Actinopteri; order Osmeriformes; family Osmeridae; genus Hypomesus; species Hypomesus nipponensis. Next base: position 8,197,606 of record NC_140381.1, read on the forward strand.
CTAAGCTTAGACACCTGTGAGGACTGAACTCACAGCACAGGACAAGGCGTGTGTTTGTGTGTTGCTAAACCCAGCTAGTGCAGCCTGCAGAGGTGTGACACAATCGGAGCGCTCACACCCCAGTTACCCCACATGCTCATTAGGCTGGATTAACACCCGTACGTGTGTGTGTGTGTGTGGATGTTTGTACCCAACCCTCACACAAACACACATCGGGTGAAGGGTAGCCATAATTATGCCGAACACTAGCAACACAAATTTTTGTGTCCTTTTGCTCTACAGGACCAAAAGTGTGTGTGTGTGTAGTCAACAGAAAACACAGATACCCAACTCCTCTGTTCAGACAATAAGATATTATTACCCACACAGGCCTCACGCCTTCTCTCTCACACACACTCACAAACACACACACACAAGATGGCAAGAGGATGTGTCAGTCTGCAAGTAGCCCATGTTTGTTAGTGTGTTTTGGTGTGCTGTGCACATGCACGTGTGCATGTGTCTGAATGTGGGTGAAGGTCTGTCGTGTGTGTGTGTGTGACATCCAGAAGCCCTGTGTCTAATGCAGGTTTAATGGTGCGATGGCTGTGTGGCTGGCGCTATAAATAGCCCCTGTGATCGGACTGTTAAGTCAGCCAGGGTCAACGACAGGATCTGTGGATCCATGTCCCAAACTTCACAAACAAGCAAACCACAATGTATGCCTACTGCTGAGTCCATAGTAAGATGAACAATCAGTGTGTGTGTGTGTGTGTGTGTTTGTGTGTGTGTGTGAGAGAACTCAGGCAGGGAAGCCGCATGTCTGTGAGCCTGTGTGTGTGTGTTCATGTCACAAAGTAGACTGGGGGTTTCAATGTTTACCGGTGCTTTCAAATCGCAACGACGAGTTGCGACAAAGGTGAGGCCTTACACACGTAGGCAGAGAACTGGACTGGGTAACAGGACTGAATCCTGCAGGAGGCCCAGGTAGGGTGTGTGTTTAGTGGTGTGTGTGTGTGTGTGTGTGTGCACCCTCCCTAAACCCATGAGTCATATCGAGAAACATCTGGAGGCATTCCTGGGATGACAGCAAGTCATCTGGGCCCTGACGTGCACACACACACACACACACACACACACACACACACACTGGAACAGGGACTAGGTAGACGTACTGCTGCTGGAACCAAAGCACTGAATGACTGTATTGTATCTGACTGCCACTGCAACTGGATATGTTATGGTTGCCATGTGAAAGTGGAGGGTTACTGGGAGGCTCCGTCGGATGTTATCCAGCTCTCTCTCCTGACAGGCCGGGGGTGATTTCTCTCCACCTCCCCTTGCTCTCTTGCTGACTCTCTGAGCTGACTGAGGGAAAAGAACAACTGCTAAGAATGAGAGAGAGAGAGAGAGAGAGAGAGAGAGAGAGAGAGAGTGAGAGAGAGAGAGAGCGACACAACACCCTCCCCCCCACAAGGCCTGCTGTGAGAAATCCAAGGGAACCTCTGGAAAAAAGGATGAAGGGAAAGAGACAGAGAGAGAGAGACAGAGAGAGAGAGACAGAGAGAGAGACATAGAGAGAGAGAGAGACAGAGAGACAGAGAGAGAGAGAGAGAGAGAGAGAGAGAGAGAGAGAGAGAGAGAGACAGAGAGAGAGAGACAGAGAGAGAGAGAGAGAGAGAGAGAGAGAGAGAGAGAGAGAGAGAGAGACGGATAGTGAAAGAGACACAGACAGAGAGAGACAGAAAGAGAGAGACAGACAGTGAAAGAGAGAGGGACAGACAGTGCCAGGGGCAGAGACGGATAAAAGAGCACGTGAGAGCGTCGGCTAAACCACCCCATCTGCCAAAAAGAGAGATTGCACGATAGAGAAAGACAGAGAGGCTGAAGGGAAGCCGCGCAAGTGATACACCCCCCACCCGACTGCCCCCCGCCCCCCTCTTAACGAAACCTCGCAGGCAAGAGAAGAAAAGAACGGTTGACACAGCCAACAAAGCAGAGAGACAAAAAAAAAAAAAAAAACGACTGGTGGATGGACAGACGGAGGAAGAGAGACAAATGCCGACAGACACAAATAGAAAGAGAGAGAGCGAGAAAACTCCTGAACTTTTGCCTGGTCCTCTGGTTCTCTTTCCCCAGTCCGGCTGTCATGTTGCCTGCAAGGGAGCTGTGAGAGGCAGGGCCCTGGAACAAGAGGCTTCACAGCAGTAACCCTACACCCTGACACCACTCACCTCGCCACTGACAGAGAGGGGGGAGGGAGAGAGGGGGAGGGGCTTTATTCTGGTGAGAAGTAGGCAGTGGGGACAAAGGTAATGAAGAAGAGAGACTGGGAATTCACCTTGTGGAGGAAATAGATATGAGAGAGAACCGTAGAGGTACAGAGAGAAATAGACCGAGAGTCACAGAGTGAAAGAGACGGAGAGAGAGAAAGAGAGAGACAGAGAGAGAGAGAGAGAGAGAGACAGAGAGTGGCATTCTGTAGAGGTGACAGGGAAGTGAACAGTTGATGTAATTCAGTGTGAACAGCTGACTGAACACGCAAGCAAACTGTGATCGAGACTATACTTGCTGGAGTCAACTGGTCAACATGTGACCACTGAGGAATTATCATAGTCCAACTAGCACTGCCGGCAACGTTATCCAACACGCGCTAGAGAAGACATAAATGCATCTGTGAGCCCCAGACAGCCCTAGCGTGCCAATACACAGACAAACACACACACACACAAACGACATAAAGGGCTATGGTTCTGAGGGGATAAGCGCACAACTGTCTGAGATCCGGAGTGTGACATGAGCCAGGGAGAAGGGGAAGAGGGAACGCAGGGTGGGGCGGAGACGGAGGGCTAGCTGCAGTCCGGCCACGTGCGAGTGGCATTTGCCTGGGGTCTTTAGCCGGAGCACCACAAATGGAAAAGTATGAATACCCTCATTGTAGCCAGGTCCGCCCTTGAAGGGTGTGCGTGCGTGTGTGAATGTGTTGCATTTGCATGCACGTACCATTAAAACACAGAGCTTAGACTTGATGTAATAACGTATGAATGGAAGCACATTATCTTAAACCCTATGAACTACGTGTGTGTGTGTGTGCGCGTGTGTGCGCATCTGACAAGAGACGACTTGCACAAGCGAGACACATGCTGTGGATTGCGAGTATAATTGCTGTATTGTGTGTTGGTGTCCCTTTGACTGTCAAGGTGAGGCCCCTCTGTGGCCCAGCTCAGCTTAAGGCTGGCGAGGGCTTACAGTCGACATGTGTTGGAATACACGCACTACATCACCAACAGCTGGAGAGGCCCAGACCAGACCAGACCAGACCAGGCCAGACAGAGGCTTGTTCTAGTTGGGAGGATTCTGGGATATTACCTCGCTCATCCCCTTCCTGCCCTCAACTCGGGATGACATGCCGTGCATGCCACATGGCTTAACCTGAATGACTGTTTGTGTGTGTGTGTGTCTGACACCAAGAGAAAGTATTGAAAGCATGTGTGCCGCAGAAAGTGTGTGCAGGGGTCCCAAGGTCTGAGTTGTGTACGTTGCGGACCTAGCGTGTGTGTGTGTGTGTGTGTGTGTGTGAGAGAGAGGGAATCCTGGTGCTGTGTGTGTGTTAGTGGGGGGATTACCACACTAAGCTATGGCCGGGACTGTCGGAGTGGATTTCACTGGCAGCGGAGAGCAAAGCTGACCAGAGGGCCACACATACCAAGGCCTGGATGGAGGGGTGGAGGGAGGGAGGGATGGATGGATGGATGGATACACTCTGAGAGTAAGAAGGGAGGAGAAAGAAGGAGAGTGACAGGGGCCGAAGAGAAGCCAAGAAAGGCGTTGAGGACGGAGAAATGAGGAAGAGGGGTATGTTCGAATCAGGGGAGGAAAGAGAGAGAATGAGAGAGGGAGGACAGAAAGAGATGCGTTTCCAGCAGAGTAGCTGGCTGTAACGTGGTTCTGCTGAGGCGTGACTAACAGTCAGCCCAGGCTGACAACTGCTGGGAGCCCAAACACTGCCAGGGAACAGCCCGCTCTCACACTGATACCAACATCTGTGTGTGTGTGTGTCTGTGTGTGAGAGACACACACACTAACACACACACACACACACACACACACACACACACACTAACACACACACACCAGGGGAGCCGAGCAGTCAAGACTAAATCACAACAATCTCTTTCTCCATGACATACCAGCGGTTAGAACAGGCAAACGACTCCAAAGCATCTGTCTAAGGAGTTCCCGAACCCACACAAAAAGGACTGAGATCAATAATGACTCATGGAGGGACAACACGTCATGTGACCACTGGCCTCAGGTGTGGTTGCCGGTAGCCAAGACAAGTTCGGCCGGTCTGAGACTTTCTGCTCCTTGGGCGTGCAGAGACAAGTCAACAACCGACGTGGATTGTGTGGTTCTGTATGTTTCTGTTGAAGAGGCTAGGATTTAGGATTCTTGCCTACCCTTACTCAGACTGTTCTGATGGAATACAACATCACATCACTGCTGTGTGTGACTACCACTCCATAGCCTAGGCCTATATATCTTGTTGGAATGTAGCCTGGAGCGTATGGTTGTTGGCTGAGGGAGGAGAAAATAAATGGGTCTGCACTTTGTCACATGGACTAAGTACGTGAGAGGACATCGCCGCGTTTTGGGATTATGTGACTGGCTGGAGGGTTTTTTTTTTTTCAACTCATCAAAATATGATGGAGAGGAGCTGGGAGGATTGGATTCCATCAAATCATTATGGATTTGGGCTGGCAAATTCGTTGTGCCGTATATAATCTGCTCGAGATTTTCAGCAGTTACGACAACATCTCGATTGCTTAGTGCACATAATTACATGACGGATATTCCCTGTGCCCCCCCCCCCCCCCACACACACACGTTCCCTGCTACTTGAAGAGGGGAATGTTTCAGAAACATGAGTCTTTCTCATATAATGAATGAGGAAGGCTTCCCTATAGAGATAAGAGTGTTTGTGCAAATGAGCCAGGTTTTGGGGGGTGCGCGTGTCGCAGGCATGACATAAATCCCGATGACGTCTACAGTCTGAACAGCAGTTTCCATGACAGCACGGCTCCAAGTGACACACGCGATCCACCTGTTTCCTTTCTCTCACCTGCCAGCCGCTATCTCTTCAGGTGTAGTCTGCGTTCAAATGTGCAGAGTCACTTATCGTGTGACTGGTTATGAGTCAGAGAGTGTGTGCATGTGTATATGTGCTTGTGTGTTTTCTGTACCGTGAATGAGTCATTGTGTGACTACTTCAGCTCCTTATCAGAGTTGAGCAAGAAGAAAACAATTTCCGCCCTTTTTCATCTTTAAAATTGTTTACATTATTTATTTTTCCATTCAGGCCCAGGGCTAACTCGAGGGATGTGTTCTAGGCCCGGCTTGTTTAACCAGGTCTAGCGTGGCCTCTATCAAATGCTATCTGTGTAACTAGATCTCTGGCGGATTCAAATAAGGGGATTGTTTAAAGAGAGGTTTTAATAACCCCCACAAGGCTGTAGTCGACACATATATATATATATATATCCACACACACCCACACCAACCATGAGGTGACCCTGCCCTGAAACTACAAACCTACCCAAAGCCAGACACACACAAACACGTGAATTCAAGATAATATCAAACAATTTCGCCCAGTTCAGTGAATTGTCCTCCATTAACAACAGCCTGTGAAATCAATATCACTGGTTTGCCGTTTCCAATATGCGCAGCCTATCTGATGCAATCTTTGTCAGTAAACAACATCCTGAAAAAAGATTACACTTGGCGTGTCTAAACTGTGGTGACACACTGCTGTAAAAGTGCTTACAGTGGCTGACTAGACCAGCTAACCCCATCCGCTCTGACGGCAGATAAAGAGCCCAGTATAAACCCACCAACTCTGGCTTCTCTCCCCTCTAATTATCCCATGTGGATGATAAGATCCTGCCCCCCCCCCCCACCACCACCAGAGTAGGAAAAAAAGAGAAAGAGGGAGTGGATGGAGGGGAGAATAGGAGGGGGTCCAGGGATAGAGCAGCTGGTGCATAGCCTAAAACAGGGAGGGGAGAAGGGGGGGACAAGGGGAGTGGGAGGTCGATGGTGGATCACTTTACACAGGAGGGCAACAAACTGTTGGTCTGCCCCGGCCGAGAGCAACAGGACTGGGGGAGTGGGATGGACCAATGCCCCCCCCCCCCCCCCCAGAAGCGCCATTTTAGTATGGTTCAGCTAGCAATGGTACTTTGAGTCACGCTGTCAGGGTTGAGTTAGAAGGCTGGCTGAGTCAGAACTACCCAACAAGGCTTAAACCACTTGTGTTTTCAGATTATATCCTATAGGATTTAGAACTTCCATGGAGGTTTATCCAGTTAAGACAGCGGGTTCTGCTTTGTTAATGGGCGTATTAACCAACCCACCCCGTTGTGGCTGAACCACTATGAATGTGTAGTATTGTCTGACGACCCCAGATACAGAGACAAAAGAATGGGACTCGAATACCAAGACATCAGAGTGAACTAAACCAGATCCAAGTGAAGGAAGCTAAAACGAGGCCAAGCGGGGCAATATATCAGAGCATCGATCTGGGCTGAATCACGACATCGTCCGGGAAAATTCCACAACTTCCACGCAACAGTCATTTACATGCCGCTCATAGCAACAAAAAAAATCCTCAATCGCAACTCGTGGAGCTGGTACAGAGCCCTGCTCTTTCCTCCGCACAGTTTCAACCGCTAGCATTTCTGAAATCCTCCCTGGTTGGTAGTGGCGGCCCCAGCCACCACTGTGGCAGCTCTCCAGGATCGTATCCAATGCAGTTCCTCCTGGCTGGTTGGAGTTAGGAGAGTAAACCACTGATGAGAGCACAGTGCTGGCGGTAAACAGAACCGGGGGGGGGGGCTCCTGATTGGTTGTCAGGCTGGGGTCGATGCATGTGGTCCCGCTCCGGGGTGGTGCGGTAACAAGCAGAGGTTAGGGGGTCAAGCTACATCAGGGCCCCGCGTTGGGGAGTGTCGACAGCTAGGGGAGGGAGCAGGGCCCAGGGCCCCCGAGGTAAGGGGGGTGAACTCTGGCCACCGCTGGCCCGGGAGCAGGGTGATGTCATCACAGGGTGATGTCATTACAGGGTGTGAACAAAGTGGGGATTGGAGGGGACGGGTTAGGGCTGGGGCACAGTTGTCATGAGGTCATGGGAACGATGGGATGTTTGAACAGTGGATGGAAGAGAGGGAGAAACCGACCGAGGAAACGAGGACATCCGTGTGCTTGCAACGTCCTTAGAACAGCTGGCGTAAATAGGCGTAAAAGGCACCCACACACACCGTGCCTGAATTAGCCTATGACCACATTAGTACAAATCATAATGACAACTGTAACAGATGCACTCCCCTCTTCTCAGCACTCCCACACCTTACGGATCTAAATGCACACTGCCCTCCCTGTTCGATAGTAGTAGTACGCCGGGGTGTGGCCGACCGGGATAGGGAAACAGTGAACATGGTGAATGTGATCTGGCCTATCTGTCAGACAATAACCCCCATTGTTCTGCACTGGCTGGAGCCCCATCAGCATAATGCCCTTTAGACCCACCCTCCAACCCCACCACCCAACACCGACACACTGGCCTCAGACACTGGCCTGAGACAGCCAGCCAGCATGGACACCGCATGGAGACACTGGCTCCAGCCAGCAGAGAGCTTTGTTGGACCATCAATTGAGTTTCCGGGCTCACGAGAGCCAATAATGACACAGCACTCTTGAGTCAGTGTCTGTGATTGGACATCAAATGGAGATATTGACAGGGGAACCAGTCATACAGTTTTAATGGCATGCAGATGGTGCTGTACAAACAGAATGCCCGCGTAGCCAACAAAGCGTTACCCGATACGACGAGACGGTATTGACTGCTTTAACTGCTGCTTGTACTGTGCAGAAAACATCAACACACATCAATATGCCTTCCCAAGAAACCTTGACAAACCATAAATCCTTGTGACGACAAAAGATCCCGTAGCTGCCAAACAGTGGAAGAGTAGCAGGGCTCTTTGTCTTCTCGGCTGCATTAGTCTGTGTCTACATGACCGCCGGGGCTTAAGCTGAGAAAAAGCCTGAGATGCGGTATGTGCATAGCTGTCTCATTACGTCATGCCACAGTTTATGGGAAGTATCCCTGTGCATTCCCCTGAGTGTCTGACTTCGCCTGTGTGTGTGCGCGCGTGCGTGTGTAGCGTTAACTTGTCCGACTGCGAAGAAGCTTCAGCACTGGATAGCAATACCCAAGACTGGCTTTATTTGACAGAACAGAACATGTCCGCTGGCGTGTCTCTCCGCAACACTAAAGTTCCCCTTTCCATTCGCGCTCCCCTTTGACCTTTAGGAGGAAGTCTGACGCAGTCGGGTTCAGATTTCTATTGGGGTTGTTTTGTGTCTGCTTTCCTGTTCAGGGAACAAAAGGCTGTGGAGAAGATAGATACAGAGCCACCAGAGCCACAATTCTGTGAAAGCAGAGGTTTTTGGCGTAGACCATGAGGAAACAAGTGTCACTGGTAAAGACGTATAAAGTCGTCGTCGTCGTCCCCCGTCCCCCCCCTAGTGTTTCCAGAACCCGGAAGTGACCACGCGGGGGAGGAGTGGCTCCCTTTCTGCTTCTTCACCATCTCTGGTCCCACGATTGGCCTGAGTCCCTTGGGCTTCTCTCTCTTTGTCTCTCGCCCTCTTCCTGGTCATGCTTCTGTCTGTGATGAGTGAACAGCCCGCTATGGGCTCAGAGAGGTCACAACAGAGATACAGACAGCACCCCCGCCCCCCCCCCCCCCCCCGTATGGAAAACATGAACATGTCAACATGCTTGTGAGGCACCGGGAGGTTTCCCAACGTGGAGCGCCGTGTATACCTACAGCTTTCGAGCATTGTGTTCAGTTAGGCAGGGTTCTATCATCTAGGCTCCATTTTGTGTCGCTAAGTTCAGACATACAGACTTGTTTGGGGAGTGGGGGGTACATTTTCAATAAAGTTAGAGGCAAGCAGTTGGCATGGTGTCAAATCAAAACAAAACTGTTGAATCAGGAAGGACTGTAGTCTTCCTTGAAGACATCAGAGCTCGATAATGGAAGTAGGTGAGTGAGCTTAGTAACCCAGCAGAGGTCCTGTTTAAGACAGTCAGCTGAGATGCAGCACTTAAATAGGATGCATAATTTAGCACTGGGATTGCCTGAAGCTACACACAGTTGTACACAGTACGGCTCAGCACGGTTTACTGACACACAAACTGAGGAAACTGGAGACAGAATTGGGTCTAGAGTTTGCTCAAGAGCATGACCAGAACTGTTGCAGTCTACTTCCCCATTGGCAATATTCAAATGAATCCCCTTGCATGCAAGTTCCCTTTATGTTATCGCATTTGCAGTGTCACTGTGAATGACACCTGTGCTGAGGTGTTATTACCCTGACAGTACAGTGACTGACACTGAATACTGTCACATTGAGCTTAAATGTCAGACGCTCTATCGGGATACAGTCTCATAAAATATTAAGCCCTTTCAAATGTCTAAAATCTTGTCACTTTGGATGGGTACATTTCCTTGTGCATAAATGTGTTGTCAGATTGTTCAACAGAACCTTTTTGTAGCTGGCATTTTGGAAACACACACACAAGCTGTAGTAAGTAGCCTAATGATGCTATTAAGACAGTTGGCACCGACATGAAAAGATTGTTTTCTGTTGACACATCATTGTTCACATCTAAATGCAAGTGGCAGACTACTCTTAGTTCCTAGAACTAGCAAGGCCCATAGGAAATATAGGCCTAGCTGGGTGATTGTGTGTATGTGTGTGTGTGTGTGTTTTCCAAACACCCACCTGTATTATGCCCGGTGCACATACGAAGACCGTGCAGATAACACCCTGCTTGACCATAACTCATACAAAAAAACACCAGGAGAACACTATCAAGGTGACCGTCCATAACTGCACTGATCCTCGCGCAGTGTCAGCCACAAGTGTCTAGACAGCGAACAGTGGGCGACTGGCCCTGTAAACCGGCGAAAATTATTTCGCAGTTAACCATAAATAGTTAATTGTCAACATGTCCACCAAAAGAAGTGCAACCAGTCTAGTCAATGAGTCATAGGAAAAAACGGATATTACAATGAACTAGCTAAATGAAACTTCAACTTACTTGTATCGAATCGTTGGCCATGGTTGGTTTTGCTGAAAGATGCTTGCTGGGTAGTCGTTCACAAGCAATGTCGTTTCACCAACAAACTCGGTAAATATGGAATTGTCCGACTCTTCCGTATTACAATTTGTTGTATTATAGTCAATTCATCCAACTTCAATGGTAATATTTGCTCTATATCAGAAGACTAGTTGCATTGTTAATGATATCCGAACTTTTATCAACACCCTATTATTGACTCGGGGAGGTAATCCGCATTGTTTTGCCTCAACGCGCCACTGCCCAAAGGAGACTGGTCATCACAAAACCTTTTACTTTGCTTAGTAAACAGCAAATGCGGCACAACATCCAAATTGTTACCAGTTTGGCGTCTGAAATATTTACAAATTAAAAAGATATAACAAAACTGCTCCGTTCATTGTTCTTTCCTTGGGTGTCTGGCAATCAACAGCTAGCTTCAGCACAAAAAATGTTTTCGGCACGACTGAATATCAACGTTTTCGGCTCCGAACATCGCTCACATGCCATAAAGAGGCGAACAACTAATGAGCTCTTTTTCGTTGCAACATCCGTGAAACATGAACACGCGTCAGTCTCCGTATCACATGCTACAAAATCCTCCTTTCAAGCCGCCGTGAGACGTTTTTTGTTAAAAACACCGTTTGGAATATATCCATCCGGTATACTGCCAAAATTAAAAAGGAGTGTCAACGGTAAGAGCTCCGTTTTTCTGTCGGTTTTGGAGGGCAGAATCGCCTCCTCTATCCACGCATTGCCATTGATGGCTCGGGCGGGAGGGTACTTTTTCAGATGGAGCTGCGCGCGGTTGATGCTCGCGAATGGGTACGATAGGCAGCAGGAGCGCGCCCGAGTGTCATGTGACTGTGCCCAAAACATCCATGGATTAGTAATTTCTAATTTCTGCCCGAATAAACCAACTGTTGAATGTATTTTCTTATTGTTCAACTTCAAACAGTATTCTTTCTGCATACTGTATAAGCTCCAGACCTTAGAGGGTTAGGGCGGGTAAAGTAAAGCAAGGGGGATAACTGTGCAGTAAAACAAGGAGAAAAAAGTTTTATACTGAAACAGTAGGCTATACGCTGGTTTTCTTATTTTAGTTATAAATATTTCTGATTGAAATTACGAAGAAGTGTGTGTGGCTGCTTGCACCACTTATGAAATACGATTCATATATGTAAAAGGCACAACCCATGCAAATCAAAATAGGACGTTTCCTTCCAGATGCAGAATTGATGCAACACGAAAGAACGTCAGCAACACGTTCAACGCATTTGGGCACAGCACAGTGGACGGTTGAGGCGTTAACGACAAACTTGCGGTGTCCAGAGTTAAGTTGGAAGCAAACTGCACATCCAACTAAGATGGACATGCTCGACCTGAAGTCCAGGGGAGTTACCAATCTGTAGTTTGTATCCAAAGGTGGAACCTGTCAATGTGGTGCTGTAGCCTACAGAAAGGACTTGGGAGGATAGCTAGCTAATTACACGCTGCAGACATATAACAGACACGAGATAAAGGCCCCGATAGGTTGTTACAGTAGCTATAGCTTATTGAATTAACCGTGTATCTGAAGGGTTAATATAATCTCATAAAGTTTATTCTCAAATTCCAGATGTTCTATATTTTTTGTTAACTTGTTAGCTAGTTTTTAAGGGCTACAGTCAAATGTCAAGGGGTCCGAGTTTAAAGTGAAGTCAGAAGAAAGCACGGTGCAAAAGTTAGGGGAGATGGACAAGAACGATCCAAAACAAGATGTTATAAAAGGTGAAATAACTTACTCTATAACAATAGTTAATGAGACCCGAGGTAATTTAGCTAATTACCTTAGGTAAAGTTATCTATAGCTTGCTGACCATGTGCAATTGAACATTTCAGAGCCGGATAAAGACTATAGTGATGTTTTGACGCCCTCTGGTGATATGCAGACGGATTGCAGCGCTGTAGAGATTGGGTGTGACGCTTCCAAACAGCCCTGCCAAGACATAAACGTGTTGGATGAGAAACTCCGACCTATAGAACAACAACTAAAGTTCCTTCTGAACAAGGCCGAAGAAGTTCAGGCGCACTTAATACACAGGTAGGTCACTTATGTCTTATTCATGGAGATTTGATCAACAGTAAAATATGGTCAAGGACTAGTGTTTATTTCAACATGCACTTACAAAGTTAAAAACTGAAGTTAAAGGTAAAATCTGGATTCAGTTAACAAAACAAATGAAGTTATGCCTGTGTGTGTTCTTAGCAGGTGCGACCACGTGCAGAATGAGGGCTTTTCTTGTGCGGTGCCTGTGTTCCTGCGTTCCTGTCAGCCGTACTTCAGTTACCTGGAGTCCACCGCCCGAAGCTCTCAGCCCGAACGCACCCCTCTACCCATATGCATACGCTCACAGGTCATCAACACACCCACAAACACACACGCACACTCTTGTTGAACCCCGTGCTCGTAGAAAGCACACTGACAAGAATGTGACTGTTAAATGACAGGGACAGATTGACCCTGGAACCGAGAAGGTCAGTAACGTGTGTGTGTGTGTGTGTGTCGCCCACACAGCTGTTAGACTTCTCTCAGCAGCTTTGTACCCGCCTGGAGCAGTTGGTCCTCACTTATGCCCGTTACAACTTCCTGTCCCTGGTTGAGTCTGAGCCCGACAGGTACACAGACATACATTTATACATTTACATTCACGGACATACACACATTCACACACGCACACACACACAAAACATCCAAGTTTTGTGTCTCCTACTCTCACCCGAGGCAGCCATTTTGTGACTACTCCCCTCCATGTTTTGCAGCATCTCCCACTTCTACATAGGCTATTGTCAGATAGACAGAATCAAACTCTCCATATTCCGGTACTGCCAGCCGACCCCCTACCTGGCAGGGGTTCATACCGGCCTGTACAAACGCATGCGCTGGAACGTAGTGAGGCCCTGCAAGGGGAAGGAGGGAGAGAGAAGAGGAGGAGAGGCAAAAGGAGAGAGATACACGGGAAAGACAGATGGTGACTCGGAGCGAGAGACCGCATCAGTAAAAGAGTCAGCCGTCACAACAGAGTAGTGAGTACAGCTCAGCATTTATGGGTAGAGGCTCAGTAGTGACACGGGGAAAAAAAGAGGAAGCGAAGAAAAGATAGTTGGAAGACGAGGTGGAGCCGTATTCTGCTTTGAAATGGGAGGATATTGCGCGGTTTCAATGTTGTAACGCACGACTTCTCTCACCTCCTGTGTGTTGTGCGTGTGAGCAGCTACTTCCTGTGTTACGAGGACATCCCCAAGGAGCACACAGTGGGATGCAGTGAGGGAGAGGAGGAGCCTGTTGCCACTGGCGATGTCGTTAGGATGTGGTCCATTGGCTATTGGATCCCAACCCACCCTGTCCCAGATGATATCTATGACTGGTACTCTTTGTCTCGCTCATTTACACATATATAAGAGAGGTTCATGTTGTCTAATTGTATCTTGTTTAACTACATGCTCTTATGGTTCTTCCCTTTGGGACTTATTTCGTTTTCACAATGTATTACCCGCAATGTTTGTGGCTATCTCGTTGTTATGATCAGTGACCTATGCACTTTTGTAAAGCTCTCATTTGGAAGTCGCTGCTGCTAAATGCATTTATGCTGCTAAATGCATAAGTCAAATGTAAATGTGTATAGGTGTTCTTCTATACTGTACCAGCTAAGATGTAGATTACAACTACTCTGTTTAAATGTCACAATGCAACACACACTCATATTTAGACCTATGTATCTATACATCTATGTATGTAGATCTATACATGTCAAATCGCTCATTCAGTGTGTGTGTGTTCTCCAGGATCCTGTGCCGTGTTCCTCAGGGCCAGTATGGCAAGCTGCTCTGTCTGGGTGGGGAGGAGCCCTCTCCCTGCAGCGCCACAGACTGCCTGCTGGGGGTGCTGTTGTCGCAGGAGAGGGTCAGTATGGAGAGCGCTTCCCTCTGACACACTGCTGCTGGATCACATGTCGGTATGTGACCCGATGGTTCACGTGGGACTGGGGGGGGGTGGGATCGGATTGCCCTTGTTCTGAAGGGTTTCTATTGTGTTATGTAGAAGGTATATTTTAAGGTTTGTGGTTGACTATTTAGTCTTAGAATTGTAATGTTGTCATGTTCACAATACTTTTTGAATTAATGTATTTTATGGTAGAGGATGATTTGTGAAAGCAACGGTGTTTTTGGAAAAGTTTATTTTCATAGAGGTAAATGCATCCAAATAATTACACAAACACATTCACAAATTCAAAACTTCAGGGATTATACAAGCTGCCATGATTGAGCCCCAGTGTGTAAAAATGCCTAAATGTCTTCCACGAAACTTTCACAGAAATTACACAAGTGGTTTTCTTCATTTTAAATAAATTACAAAACTTTACAAAATTGGTAATTTTCCATAAATTGCAGTACAAGTATTAGTACACATTACGTGTGTGTGTGTATATTATGTTAGTTGGTGGGTTTGTGGGTTACAAAAGTATCAGTTGTTTTCAGATATGACCAGGATGCTGTAAGGCAAATTCTGTGATTGATCTCCAAATTAGACATCAAATATTGTGTGGGGCATGGCAGCCAAAGCACACAGACCCAATTCCCTGTTCAATAGCTGAACAGACATCAGAAAGGCAGGACAAATTGCAGTTCAATAAAACTGACAAAATAAAGTTATCGTCTCATTTCAATCTGCAGCTCAGATTTCCGTTAACCAATTGTATCCTTCATTTCCTAAAATGATTTGCATCTATAAATAAAATCTTAACTCTTCATAGTCTACCATAAATCTAGATATCTCTACAGTACAAAATAAATTCCAGTGATTTCCCTTCATTGCCACGAACAGGCTCAAATTATCTGCGTTTTCAATAATATGCACTACAGAAATACAAAACACTATATAATAATTACACTTGAAAACCACAGAGAATAAAAGGCCAGCTTTCACTGATACATTTTCTGTCCATTAGCAAGGGCCTAAACATGGCCGACCCCTCAAATTGGAATGTACCCGAGTTCTCTACTTGCAAACGCCTGCCTCTTGGCTTTACTGTGAGACAGCTGTAAATTAAGACACTATGGCTAGCCTAGCCTAGTTCACCCTCAGTAAAGGGCATTTTGCTTGTCAAGTCCCTCGTTTCATGACTAAGCAGTGTCATCCATCCCAGTGTGCTACAAAGAGTGGCTCGTCTTACCCCTAGTTCTTCATGTCAAGTCCTGGTGGAAGCGCTCACACAAGATGAACCATCATCTTAACAGATTAAGTCCTTGTACAACCTGTCCTCCTATTTCACCATACAAAGTCTTCTTTGTAAAAACAAGTAGTTTTCTTCATAGTCTAGGTGCCTTCATTTTATGACCTGAATGGACATAATTACATTAACATAATCATGATTTAATTACCACCAACACAATCCACTGAGGCAGCTCAAATTATTAATATTTTGGGGGCATACATTTCCACACAAACAGAAAGACAATATACACACTTAAAAACAGTGACAAACATACCACCACTTCAATACCACAATATATTAGAGTTGAACAGTGTCATATTTTCCCCTCTTCAATCCTTCGCTACATCCTTACTTCCTCCTTTGGACTGGACGCACCACCCTCACAGCAAAATCGGTCTGACCCAGAGTTTAAGTGTTGTACTCAATAGAGTCATTGTGCAGCTGGACACTCTGAGCCATTCAAATCTCCCAGCTAATTTCTCCCATGACATGATCATTCCGGCACGCCTGTTCCTACACCCATTTTGCATCTGTGCCCACAGAGAGGGATCACCCTGGGGATACGCTCAGATGGGGACAACATGCTAGCCTTCACCAAACCAATTCCTACAACAAATATCATTTGAACGTCATTTCCGCATCACCTTTGACCTTACTTGGAACCGCATTATAGCCAATAGTGCTTGAAAACACCACCCAGGGGGAAAAAAGGTCTACATTGTCAATAAATAATCATTTCAAATTCAGATGGTGTAATAAATATTGCCGACGTGTGGTTTGAGCTATAGCTAGCAGGAGGCTCCTCTAGTGGGACGCGTCCTCAGGAACAAGCTGGCCCTGTGGAGGGCAGATCGATCAACCGGAGTTCACAGCAGGCATCGAGTGACAGATTCAGAGTCCATACAAAGTCATGTGCAGTTTGTCAGCAGTGTCAAAGAGGAACACGGGTCTAGTACACACTACACTCCATGCTGAGTGTATATCGATAAATTGCAGTCATTCTATGCTAAGTCAGTAGTGAAACCTCTTCAGTGTTTGTCTGTGTAATAAACAGTAGTTGTGTCCCAACAGTCAAATTACCATAACTTTTGGCTTCAGTAAAAAAAAAAAAAAACGAACAAGGGAGCATTCATAGCTACTATATCCTAAACACCACAATTAACCAGTGAACTAGTTTAAAGTACATGGAATGCACCGCCTTCTATTTGAACCTAATCGATCGACTTACTTTTTGGCG
Organism: Hypomesus nipponensis; assembly: GCF_054491055.1. Taxonomy (NCBI): domain Eukaryota; kingdom Metazoa; phylum Chordata; class Actinopteri; order Osmeriformes; family Osmeridae; genus Hypomesus; species Hypomesus nipponensis. The sequence goes on from NC_140381.1 coordinate 8,214,269, forward strand.
CTGTTGGTGTGTGTAGCTTAGCATGGCACATTGGTTTGGCATGAAACAGACAGGTGCAGGATAGTAGTCAGTAGAGTGTGTGTGTGCCAAATGCATATATTATGCCACCCATCGAACGGCTATCCTGTGTGTGTGCGCGCATTAGTGATATCAGTGTCGTGTATCAGTGTTGTACTTGTGGTGATGCAGTTGTGATGGCACAAATGAGGTAATACAGGCATTGGGTTACAGTGTAAAGGGTCGACGTAGTGTTGTGTTGCAGCAGTCTAGCGTGTGAACAGCAGTGATGTGACAAACCCTAGTACCATGAAACAGTGCAGGTGTGTGCATATGAACGAAAGAGTCAAAGTTGAATCTTACGCACGACCTTAGGTACACGTGAATATATGTGCGTGTATGTGCCACTTGTGTGTGTCACTCGTGTGTGTGTGTGCGCGCGTGTCCATCTCTGGTATAAAAAAAAAAAAAGAGAAAAAAAAGGTGTAACGATGTGCTTCCATGTGAGCGTATCAACATGTACGGCCCCTCAGTGGTGGGTCTCCAACTCCACCACCGTCCACTCTCCCTGTGGCGAGCTCCCCGGAGCCTCTGGGGAGAAGCTGCTGACGGAGGTGACGGTGGCCGAGGGCGGGGTGAGGGGGGGCAGCAGATTGGGCCAGAGGCTGCTTTCCAGGGGGCTCAGTGTGCCTCCCCCTCCCCCTGGAAGAAGGAGCAGGGAGGAGCAGCCGTCACCGGCCAGCAGAAGGGTCTGGTTGATGAGTTGCTGGACGATGTCCACCTTCTTCCCCCAGTCCAGGTCCAGGGGAGGGGGGCGCTCCGGGGACTCTGGAGGGGGAGGGGACTCGCCCTCGGGGCTCGCCGTTCCGGGAGAGGGGTGCCGGGGCTCTGCCTGAGGGGGGGAGTCCGGCGGGGGCGTGGTTTGACAGGAGCTGGTGACGGAAGGGTCCGTATCTTCGTGCTCTTCGATGAACGTCCCCCTCTCTCGTTGGCCTTCGCTATCCTTCAGAGTTGGCGTTAGATCGCCGTTGTCTTCCATGCTCAGTTCCTTTATCACATGGTCGTCCTCTTCATCGTCCTCCTCCTCGCTATTCTCCAGTGCTTCGTAGATGGTGCAGAGCCCGGAGGAAGGAGATAGCAAGACGGCAGACTGGGCCTTCTGGCCTGCTGCTGGTTGTTGTTGTTGAGTCTGCTCCTCCAACTCCTGCTGCCACTGCATGATCTGCTGCCTCTGCTTCAGCTCCTGCTGCTGCTGCTGCAGCTGCAGCTGGAGCTCCCTCCTCTGCTTGTCCAGCTCCTCCCTCCGTCTCAGCTCCTCCCCCTCCTTCCTCCTCTCCTCATCATCCTCCTCCTCCTCCTCTTGTTCCTGCTGCATTCGCCTCTCCTCCTTTCCTTCCTTGGGCTTGCTTTGCTGCTCTCGGCGTTGCTGCAGCTCCAGCAGCTGCTGCTGGTGCTGCTCCAGGCGGCGGAGCTGGGGGCTGGCCTGGCGGCAGGGGGTCCTGGGGGGCAGGTCTGCGCAGGTCAGCCTGGGCGGGGTCACAACGTCACAGTGGGATTTGGGGGCGGCAGGGTCACGGCGGTGCTTGTGGGGTAGCGCGTTCAGCCCTGCGAGAGGAAGGCGAGGCGGCCCGGTGGAGTGTTAGAGAGAGAGACAGAGAGAGAGAGACAGACAGGAAGTGAGAGAGCAGTGCAGTGTGGGTGAGAGCAGGGCGAGGAAGGGAATTCAAGATGGAGTCTCCCTTTTAGCAGAGACGTTAGTTTGTGAGGCTAAAGCAACAGCATTTACTGTAGCACCAGCTCTGTAGAGGCCGTGCAGATTCCGCTAAACCGTGTGTCCATGTTAACATTACATCATATGTGAAGTGCAAAAGTTACAAACCTGAAAAGCAAAGCATGGCAGGGTGAGGAGAGTGTTGTAAAGCAAACGGTGCCAAGTAGAAAAGTGACAATGGGTGAGAGGGAGAGAACATGGGCTGGGGGGGGGGGGGGGTGTTAAAGCAAGAGAGCAATAATGCAAATTATGCAACCATTACCATTAACCCTTTAAAAAAGTTGAACCAGCGAACCCTTTTTTTGTGTGTGCAATAAAGTGGCCAACTTCCTGTATACGCAGTAACTACCGACTAGTGTCGTGAACAACAAGTACCAGAAAAGCTTGTGAGCGCAAAGTCACAGTCGTCGTCCCCCCCCCCCCCTTTTGGGGCTTGCAAGTTAGTGATACACATGCAAGATATGAGCCGTGCTCACAAACAAAATGCAGACAAGGCACCATGTGAGAACTGGCCCTGTAGCTTGGCTTTAAATCTGCATGCATTAAGCCAGTGTTAACTAAAGCACCTACAGCCCTAGGCCCAATTCCAATACTTACAAATACATTCTTCCCCCATTCCTTCCTTGAAGTCAATCTCAAATCAACACGATGGGTTCCTAGAAAATCTAGGTTTTTAACAGCTATTATATTAGGTCATGTCAGATCGGTAATTTCTCCAAGGAATGTAGATAGGGGCAGGATGCAATCAAACAGTATTAAACCAGGCCTCGGACTCAGGCGACAGGACCAGGCCCTGTATTGGGCAAATCAAAGCCATCAAATGGCAAGTCAAGCCACTGTGACATCATGCAAACGGGGTCAATCACAAAGCCCGGTGATATTAGCCAAGTGAGGTTAAAATGGTGCAACATGCAAAATTCCAGAGATCTTTGAACACAATACAAGGTTAACAAACATAAGAGAAAGGGCAAAACAAAGAAAGAGGACATACAGAAGAAAAAAATAAATACTGCATTAGCGCGGGAAAGGAGGGCTTTCTTTAACTGGATGACAGGAAACTTCTTGTTGCCCTTCAGTTCATAGTGGTGTTGGCGGCACAGGGAAAGTGGAGGTGAGAGATTTCCATGGTGATGAAGGACGGTTCTCACAAATGTTGTTGGTAAAGGGGAGAAGAGGGTTGGGGAACTGGAGATCACTGAAGGTTCCTTTGTCGTATTCTGGATGGTAAGACACATTTGTGTGCGTGTAGATGTGTGTGTGCGAGAGTGTGTGTGTAAGTGCCTAGTGAGTATGTATAACATCCTTACTGACATGTAATTGACGTGCCATGTGGTAGAACCTCATGACAACAAGAGATTTGAGTTGGTCAACTCAATATATCTCCCCAAGACCTATATAAATAAAACTGACTGGGAAAAGAGGAGTCATGTTAAATATCTAATCTTTATTTAAAGCTGAAATTGTAAATAATTCAAAAGAAGGACAAACATAGGAGGAAGGGGTAAATCTAGCCTCAAAAGTGCAAGAATAAAGGGGGATTGTTCTGGAGGGGGAAGGAAAGATGTATCTCCAGAGCGGTAAACAAAAGAAAAAACGAGAATTACAATCAAAATTCATTAGCATTTTGTTCAGTAAAAAGTGTTTGGATAAATACACAAAGTTACAGTCCATTCAACATTTTCCTTTGTTAAGTTTCTATTTTTTTTCTTCCATTTTTTCTTCTTCGTAAACAGACCAGTCAATTCATGCCAGTTGAGGGTGATTGGATATGCAGTGTTAATTAAAAAAAACAAAATGAACACAAACATTCTACAATAATTGATAGTAGTAGCTATTGCACATACAGGAGTTTAAGCCATATATTCATAATGGTAAATGGGTATATATCGTAGAGGGAAGTGGCACTGCTGTAGTAAGTCTTTTCTTTCTTCCCTTTGTTTTATAAATTTTTTTTTTTTTTTGCTCTCTTCTTTTAACTTTGAACATGTTATCCACCCCAATCAAAAGAGATTTTGGACAAACAATGACAAGAACCACATTAAAGAAAGGGGTTGGGTTGGGTGGGAGTGGTAAAGGCGCATTATCTGGTGTAAGGAAGTAAGGAAATGGGCTGGGGGAGGGGGGGGGGGTCACTATACGTTACCTGCCAGAGAGTTCTCAGTCTTTTCACAGATGGCAGAGTAGTAGGGCGGCTGAGCATCAGGCCCAGGCTCTGGGTGCCGAGAGCCCAGAGACAGGGAGGGGTCCAGGGGCCCCCCCAGATCCCCAAACTCCCCCAGCTCCGCTCCCTGCCTCCCACACAACATATAGTGATGCTCATCGGGGTGAGAACCACCCCCGTCTCCTCCCAGAGGCAGGAGGTCTACGGGGGGCTCACCCGAGGAGGGCTGCCGTGGGGAGGTGGGCTCCTCGATGAGGGATGGAGCCTTGTCTTCCTCCGGCAGCTCCTCCAGGGAGAAGATGCCTGGGCTCTTAGCGCCTGCGGAGTGGGCGTTGGAGCTGGACGCCGTGGTCGTCATGTCGAAGCCGTAAGATGCAGCCGAGTTGGCTGAATGCGGCGTGTCGCCGCCCCACTCCTCGCCGATCGCTTCTTCGCCTTCCTCCAGAGCAGACAGGCAGCGCTGGGCGGCGGCGGGCTTGGCTTCGAACGCCGCGTTGACGATCCCGCCGTCCTCCAGGGGCTCATCCAGCTGGGCCTCGCCTTCCGTGTCGCTCGCCTCGTCCTCGCTGGTGGATGAGGACGAGGGGTTGGAGGTGGGTGCCGTGGCAGGACCGCCCAGCACCTCGTCTGCGGGAAGGGTCTCTGCCTCCTCTTCCTCCCCATCCCCTCGCTCCAGGTGGATGCCCAAGTCCTGGTCCTCTGGGTCAGGCTGGAGGGACAGCACTGGAGCAGGGGCCTGCCCACCGTGGAGCTTACCCTCCTTGTTGTAGTTTCGCAGCTCCTCTGGCGTGCTGGTCTCACTGCTGCTATGGGCAGCCAGGTCGGCACCGCTCAAGGTGCTGGACTGGGACATGCCCGGGCCAGATATGGGTGCGGGGGCCAGGGTCTGCATGGGGCCCAGGCCAGGCTGGTGCTCCTCATCCGGGCCTTGAGCAGGACTAAGTTTCGGCAAGCTAGCTGAAGGCATGTGGAGAGCTGGCTCTTGGGGAACAAAGGGGGCTGAGCCCAGTTCTAGCCAGGCTTCGGCTGGAGACTGGGTTGGGGTTTCAGAGTCCGCCTGCCAGGCGTCTACTGAAGGGCTGGCGGGGGCTAACAGAGGTGCTGAGGCATTCTGGGCTGGCTGGAATGACTGGGCCCAGGGGTTGTTTGGTTGGTCCCGTTGCGCGGCCGAGGGCAGCAGGGGGGCAGGGTGAAGCAGGGCAGCACGATTGAGGTTGTCCAACCGCTCATCTTCAGCAAAGTCGTCTTCGTCAGCGTTCCCGTAGCTCTCCAGCCCGCTCTCAGTCACGCCCTCGCTGGCCATATCCACATCTTCATCCTCCTCCTCCTCATCATGCCTCACCCTCCTCAGGTCCTCCGCTCGCTCCGACCCAACCTCCATGTCACACACTCGATCGTCATCGTCCTCATCTTCGTCCTCGTCCTCCTCAAAATCGTTTGCCGGGATGTCCGGCACCTTCTCGAAGTCGGGGGAGCCAGCGGAGGCCCCTTCCATGTCCACGATGGCCCCCTTCAGGCTGGCGTCTCCCAGGTCGTCCATGCTCTCCGTGCCCTCCAAGACCCCCGGAGCGCTCAACTCGGACGCCCCCTGTTGGCTGCAGCTCACATCCTCGGAGTCGAGCTCCGACAGGAGAGCACCGCCCCCTCGCCACGCCGACCCTCCCGCGGGCCCTGCCGAGCCGGGCCGGGATTCCTCCGTGGGCTGGGTACCGCTCATGTCTGACACGGACACCTGCTGGCTGCCCTCCCTCTCCTCTTCATCATCATCATCCTCATCCTCATTGAGGTTGGCCTCCGCTTTGAAAATACTGTCTCCTTGAGGGGCAGAAGCCTCGAGAGCTACCGGCGAGGAGGTTTCCAACACCTCGGGCATTAGCAGTTCAGGCTCCTCTGACTGTTTTGACTCTACAAGTGAGGCCACAGCTGGGGTAGGTTCTGCTAGGAAAGACCTTGGTTCCTGTTCCGGACTGAGGGGGAGAGCAGCAAGTATTGGGTCCTGCTGCAGACTGGCGGTTGACATGATGGGGCTGAGTGGAGGGGAGGAAAGATCTTCCGCTGGGGTGTCGTGGTACCCGGGTGGAGTGACCTCCACGGGGGAAGGAGAGGGAGGAGACACGGTGATCAGAGCTGGGACAGGGGCTGATGGGACCTCCGGTGATACTTCCTCCACTTCTGCCTGTGCTGCCACCTCGGGCTCCGTGGAAGTTGCAGAGACAACGGCCGCAACGGCCGCCGTTGCAGCCACCGTTGCCGTCGCGCCATGAGGCTTCTTGGTGATCGAGAATGGCACGACAGACTGGGTGGGCTTGGAGGTGCGTTTGATCGGCTGAGCGGTGCCGCCGGCGGCCGGCTTGGTAATGGGAGAGGCAGGAGGGGTCCGGCCCAGGGGCTGCCGGGCGGCAGGCGGCCGTGCGGTAGGAGGTGCTTTCCGTGCGGCTTGGGGCCTGGCTGTTTTGAGGTCGGCAGTCTTGGAGGGAGGGGGGTGCTTGGAGACTGGGTCGGATCTGGGGGCAGCGGTCGGTTTAGGGGCATCTGGCTTGGTAGTTTTGTTAGTGGCTGACGCCACAGGCTTTTTAGCCGGTGGTCTGGTAACATCTGAAATGGAAAAAGCCAGGGGATTGGCACCAGTTGAGCAACTCGCATCTTGGTATTTGGTCCATTTACAGAGAACCAACATTGCGTCGTAGCCCGGGCTTACCTTTCTTAACAGTGATGGGTTTGGAGGACGGTGCTACTGTGGTCCTGCCAGCAGGGGGAGCTGTGGCGCCTAGTCTATGGGCAGCAGGCCTGGCCGTGGTGGAGGTGCCGGGTGGCTTGGATGTGGCCGTGGAGACGCCTGGGCGAGACGTCGGTGGCTGGGTGGCAGGTCTGGAGGAGCAAACGAGGCGTTACCAACTTCGCCATCTTTAGAAAGCGTCAACAACACAGACCGGTTTCATATTTATCATACCAGCACACAGGATATTCATTCCGAGAAGACTTGGAATGCTTCTTGTTGACACACTCCCGCGAACATTCCAATCCCTTTAACCAAAGGATCATCCCGAATTCTTTTGCGTTTTAGCTTACCGATAGAGACCTGGAAATCATGTCATGAAAACCCTTTCCAGTTGCCCAACATTCCCCACCTACTGTGAGGATCAGACGATGCACTGCTAAAGCAATTTCAAGAGGCAGCCGAAAATGCATTAACGGGAGCCGTCCGTCGTTCCACTGTAATGCACCTCTTAGCCACTCTCTAATCCCGCTCTAGTGCATGGGAAAGGGAGTGAGAAGGGATGGAACTGGCGAGGAGCAGAGCGATCAAGGTGGTTAATAGCAGGAGGAGGAAGACGAGGTGGGAGACGGTAGCCAAGGAGGATAGGAGGGGAGGCAGGGTTGGGGGCAGAAGGAGAGGGGGGGGGGGGGGGACTAATCGATCCCGTACTAAGCTCCTCAGTCTGCTCTTCAATCTAAAGGAGTTAGAGAGCAGACACTTCTAATCCAGTCCATAACTCAAGACGCAGCCTGACGCTCTTAAATCTCTGAGTCTGGTTCGGATCTTCCCCCTTCTCTGATCCCCTTGCACCGTGTTGCCTCTGGGAGGCAAGTGCGTGACTGGACAGCACGGGATTAAAATCAACCCTCCCATCAGTTTCCATTCATGCCCTCGTCTTTTGAGGACGAGTTTTGAATTTGAGGCTACAAGCTGATCCTAGATTTGCACTGGATGGAAGGGACCATGGAAATGGACTTGACCAGTGACAGGGAACTCCTTGATCCTTCAACTTTGTCACGGTAGTCCCTGTAGAGTGAATACCAAAATCGGCACCACTGTAGGAACTGCATACAGCACATGCCTTCGTATTCACCAACTCTGTTGTGCAATATTCCATAGCCCATCAACAGTGTAGTGTCAAAGAATATATGGTTCAATGGCTTCTTCAATTTAATTTTACACTACACCCGCTGAAGGCTACATATAATGCATTAGTATGGTACATCTTGAGAAATTGGTCTAAGTCAGCAGTCTAATTCACCACTACAGCAACCTTCCTATAGACAGTAAGTCATGAGGGGCTTGTGTGTAATTAGCTCAAGGCCATGCTAGGACTTCTGTAACCTACATACAGCCAGGTGCAGTAGAACGATGCAAACTCTGTGGATGTGGAGGAGAAAAAAAAAAAAAAAAAACTTTGCATATTAGTGCTCCCCCTCATCGACAAGGATTCATCCGAACATCTTTAGTCTTTGGACAAAAATGCGTCACACGTCAAAGGAAATAGCGAAACGCCAAATGCCACTAGGGCAATTCACCTTCCATTACTGCAACCCTCATCATGCTTTCCTCTTCACTTCATCCACTTTTGTACAGTGGACAGACAATGCAGTACATGACTTGCCAACGACAATAACATGTACATAAGAGGAGGAGCCCGGAGTGGACCTACTTGCATGCCTGGACACAAATGCCTCTCCCACAATGAGTCCACACAACAACAACAACAACAGTGTTCATTTGTTTCCCAGGGATCGAACAAAGAGTCTGGGTCATTATCATAATAGGCTGCATCTACTGGGCTCAGGAGGGAAACTGACTGTATGGTGAAGTCGACCAAAAGAACAGAAAGCTGTGTTCTTAAATGAGCACTGGAAGAAGAGGAGCGTTTGTGTTTGCAGATAAAGACAACAGGGGGAGAAAGGGGATGCATAGAGCCGAGATTGACAGGGGGGGGGGGGGGGGGGGTCTACAGTGATTAAATGAGCAGCAACGAGAGATGGAAATAGAGGAGGGGAAAGACGTGAAATTGAATGAGGGAGCTATACAGCCTCACATTAAAAACAGATTGCCCTCATTTCTCCCATTTCACAAGCGAACAGGGAATGTGAATTGACAGCCACGCTCAATTACGTCGTGAGAGACACTCCGGGGAAGTTGATAAAATGATTGCATCTGGGTTGGGAGGGATTGAAGTTGGAGGGACGGACGGACGAAAGGGGATGGATGGGGGGGGGGGGGGGGGTCATGGTACATCAACCTCCCGTAAGAGCGGGGAGAGTTGACTCTCGTGACTAAGCTCTGTCGCAGACAGGGCACAAGAAAAAGGTTAGGCGGCTCTGGTTTTGTTTACGGCGGCCGTTTCAAGAACTTCCGGCTCTTTCAGAGACAGCCGGGAAGCTAGATTCTCCTGGCAGCGCTGTTAGCAGATTAAATATTCAGTTTTAATCAAGCCAGAGAGAAAGAGAGAGAGAGACCTAGGAGGTACAATCTCTATTCAGTGACGCCCATCTTTCTGCCTGCGGCCAAGTCTTGTTTCTCCCCTTCTCCTAGTCCTCCTACAGGCCCCCCTGTAAGACTTAAGCAACCAGACCCCTCCAACAATACACTGTTTGGCTTGTGAGCTGTCCAAAAACAGCTCCTCGCTCTTCTCCTCTTTTCATTATTAAGAGAGGAGGAGAAATTTCTGGGGCTTGTGCTGGCCCAATAGCAGCCGCAACAACAGTTCACCAGGAAATACAAAAGAACCCACGACCCAAAATCAGCCTTGTACAGGATTTCAAGTGAAGGGTAGAAAGGATGCCTAGCAACGGAGAGAGAGGTGGTTGTTTCGGTGAGGCCTGGGGTAGCGTGGAAGGAACAGTGATGGATGAGACTGTTTGCGTTGGACAGTTACACCGTTCCGTTGCCAAAAGTAGCAGTGAAACTACATGGTTTCATCCCTGAGGGAGAGGGCAGGATGGGATACTACGAGGAGCCATGTACTTCTAGTCTCCTGTTTAATTAATGTTTGTCGTCTTCGTCATTTCTGAGGTGTTCTCGTGACCTTGGCGGCCCTTGTATGGGATTAAAAATGGACGACCCATTATTTATGTGGAGTGAATTCCATCATTGAGGGCTCTACAATCTGCGTGCTTACACCCACACACACACACACACAACAGACACTCCAAATCTCACAGGGAGTCTTAAGGCCGACCAAAATGACAGATGAGCGGGGGGGAGGGAGAGAAGGATTGTGGGGGAAGGAGGGATAGAGGGAGGGCCATGGGGGGATGCTGGCCGACTGCCTGGTACTGTACATACACAGGATGAGCGAGGGAGAACGGAGGGAGGGAGAACGGAAGGAGGGAGGAGGAGAGATAGAGGGTGGGAGGAGGGGAGAGAGAGGGAGGAAGGGGGTTGGACAGTGACTGACTGCTCCGTCGGTACAAGGACATTCGCTCCTCTAAATAACATTGAGAGGAGGGAGGAGGAAGATGGATTCCGGGGCATTACAATTCCCCCGACATCTCCACGGACTCCTCCTCTACTGAGATGAAGCCATCCAGCTGTCGGTCAGACAGACCTGGTGGTTGATTGGTTGAGCAGCAGGCGGACGGTCCATTACTCCAGGTGACGATGATGACAGTGAAACGCATTTAGGAGACTGATTGTCTCGTTCACCAGCTGTGTGCATCCCTGTGACCCATCACGCATGACTGGGTAACTGGAACGCTAGGTCTTGACATATGTTCCATGCAAGTGCTAACGTGAGACATTTCCATGAGCATTTTCAGTTTGTGATATCGGAATCTCGCTTTCTCTCTAGGACGGTTGGTCTCCCTCTCCCCTACCTCTCTCAACCTTGTGCTTTATTCATCCAACCCTGTCACCTTCTCTCCTTGCCCTGGGGTACCAGTTAGCCATCACCTTGTTGAGCCCAAAACCTAATCCAACTTGTCCTTGTACTTCCTTCTCCAGTACACATATTTGCCTTAAATTTTTCAGGAACAGTTCCACCCTCTCCCCTGAAGGCATTGAACATGAATAGTTGATGAGAGCGGGGATGTTACTTGGGGACTGTGAGCTTGTTACATGCTTCTGTGGTTGTGAACGAGAGCCTGGGCGCTATGCACCTTTGGCTTCCGGATCAGTCCGTGGCAGATGGTGTTCTGGTGAACCGCAGTGTAAGGTGATGCTGTAACGCCCCCTTATGCTGTGTGCTGTTCACAGAGTCCTTACTAATGTGGAGGGAGCCAGAGACGAGAGGTCTGGCTGCGAGAGGGTCTGTTCTCTTCTCCCAGACAACCCGGCGGGGCCAAGCAATGAACACGCACGCACACGCTGCTGCTCGTGTTCAAATATAGGCATGATTTCACCCACAGTCGTCAAGACGATGCTCCAACCGTCGCACACACACTCCACATTCCTGAACACACACACAAGGAGAGGAGGGTTTGATGCTACGTTCAGTGGCACCTATTCATCCATCTTGCCCCAGGGCATCCTCAACGGTAATAGGAGTTCTTTACCTGAAACCTGCTTTTGCATCATTTAAAAAGGAGGAGGAGACACACACACCAACGGCTTTCACGCTGGCCATGACAAAGTGAAGCGTTGCCCGGTGTCGAGTACATGTACAAAATGGCCACTCGGCTCAAACAACACATAGACCTGTCAAAACACCAGCTGGTGCAGACAACACAAGACTAAGACAGTGTGATCGTGAGCGTCTGTCTGAGAGCCTCGAGTCTGAGTCCAAGACATCCTGTGTCTTTGTATTTATACAAAAACTTGCGTGTCCATTTGTTCATGAGGTTTAACAGAGAACTCATTAACCCGTGTTGAGTCAAATACAACATTTCCTAATCTAATAGCAGCATTATGGAGGAAGAGAAGGGAGGTGGTCAAAATCGAATCAGGCCTTCTTAAAACCGAACACTACATGTCGGCTGAGGCCGATCTAAAGACTCTGAAGTGGGTTCTCCTCCTCGTCTTTGACATTATTGTCTCTACATACTTCATTCATTTCAAAAGCAGTAGTCATGAAAGACAAGAACACTAGGCTAACTATTGGTAGTCTCTGGCAGACTATTAAGTCAGTGTAAAAGCATTTGACAAGAAAAGGGAAAAAAAAGACAGTGAAAAGAAGCCACATCTTAATAATTGGGGACCCGTGGGCCTCCCAAATCAACCCCCCCGGAGCACAGGGCACCGTCCTAATGACTAACCGCCCCCCCGCCCCCCATGCCCTGGGGTGGCCTGTGCCCTGCCCCTCCACATGACAAAGACCATGTTATCCAGCTGCTCTGGCTTTGGGCATTGATAGGGAGCGAGAAAGACAGACCGAGGCAGAGTTACAAGAGAGAGAGAGAGAGAGGCTTCTCTGTCTCAGGTTATTTCTGTCTGCGTGACTCAGACTCTCGGAGCGAAACCTGACCCAGTAACGGTCTGGGGGCCACAATGGACACTTTTCATCTGTGAAGTCCTCCAGGGTCCCCACAGCTGAACAACTCTCCCTCTGATCCCCCCCCCACCACCACCTCTGTTGAGGCTCCGAGTCTTGTGTTGAAGCTCCTGATCTCGGGATGTTTGTGTTGCGCAAGCGAGTGGAGACGTCTCTGTTTAAACATTAGCTGGCCTTGACGGGGTCACAAAGCTACTCTGCTGGTAAATTAGTTTGCATGGCCGTGTTCCCTTAGGAAGGCTTGCTATTGGCAGTCTTACCTGGTTGCCTTGGGAACCGTCATCCTGTCTGGTTTGGCTACGGAAGTGCTGGGCTTCGGGGCAGATGTCGGCCTGGGAGCTGGAGAAAGGGAGGAAGAGAGAACGTTTGGATGGAGATTCCACGCCTGAATGGTTATTTAATATTGAACCTGTAGTTACGCCCTTTGTCTCACCTGTAGTTTTAGGTCTGGTCCCATTAACTGGTCCAGTCGTTGGTCTCTTGCTTAGAGTACCATTCCCTGTGGTTGTCTTGGTACCGTTTGTTGCTGCAGTAGCAGCAGAGTTGGTCCGGGGCACTCCCACATGCTTCTTGTCAGTCACCTTGGTCTGGGTCCTGACAGAGGAAGCAGCAGCTGTGGCTCCGCCCACTGGCTTTTTAGCTGCGGCGGCCGATGACGCTCCAGTACTCGTCGTAGTTGTAGTTCTCTTCTTGTCCGGTGCGGTTTTCTTGGTCAGGTCGTTGGTTGAGGGCTTGACTCCGTTCATCATGCGGCCCTGAGTGGTGCCCGGGCGAGAGCTGGGTCTCGTCTGGCTCGTGGTCTTGGTGCCGGCGGTGCCAACCGTGCCGGGCCGGGCCTTGGCTGTACCTTTGGGTTTGTCTTTGGTCTCTGCTGCCTTGCCATTGCCCTCCTTGGGAGCGGGGGGCGCTGTGGCTCCTCGGGCCTGTTCCTCAGGTTGCGTTGGGGGGGAGCCTTCTGGCGGCACCTCCTCCTCTTCTATCACCACAACGGACGTTACCGGCTGGGAGGGTTCGGCTCCTAGTGCTTCTGTGGGCTCCATGGTAGCCATGGCAACCCCATCCGGTTTCATCCCCTAAGGCGTGGCTTCTCTCTCCCCAGAATCAGTGGCACACGAATGAGAGTTCTGTGTCCTACTGCAAACAGAGCAACACTGGGAAAAAAAACAGAACACCACAACACATAAGCATCTTAGCCTCCAGTTGGAGAAGGGGGACAAATAGGAATGTTTTGATCATCTGGGAACTGCAAATAACCCCAGATATACTTATCACAATAACCACATATGATGTATGACATGTGCTCATGACCGGTAGCATTTAAAGACTGTAGATGGGGCTAAAAGGAAATGCCATTTATGGGAAAGAGGCCTCTTAGGAATTCAGGGGGAAATCAAGAAAACAGGAAGTAAGCAGCTGGAGAAACGTCCATTTACGATGTTTCTGAAGAGAAAAGTCTCAATTTCCAATTAAAGTTGTTGATATACCAATTAAGGACTATTCATAGGAAAGGACTATTCATCGGAATGACAGAGCCAATATAACTAAGAAACCCCACAAACTGTGACCACAGTTAATGACTGGTGTTGGGAGTCGACATATGACATGAACTGAGGTCTACACCAGAACTCTAATGAGCTCCTGGAGAGAGGAGAGGAAAGGGCTGTGGTCTGGGGGTGCAGAAAGACTGAGGCCGCACAGTTCCCTGTCATGACACAGCGTAAATGAAGAGAGGAGGATGGAAAACCGGGACCACATGTGCCATTTGTTGAATGATCCCGTTTTCCTGTGCAGGCCAGATGCTAAGGATGACATCCAGCGATTACTAATGCAAGATTCCTACTCTGGGCCAGGCCTCAATAGACAATAGAGCTGAAGTAGTGGAAACTGGGGGACACAAAGTGAATGTTTGTGGCCCAAGAAGTACTGGGGAAGGGGAACACTCGACTCTGCTCTTCTAAGCGGGCTAAGTATAGTACTGTATACAGCATTCGGACCAAGTGACCTTAGGAAAGATCCTCCAGCCTTACACAAGCTCCCTCCCCAAACCAAAACTAGGCTTCAACTCATTTGATGCTTTTTCTTCGAGACCCCCCCTTCTCCCCCCGCACCTCTCCTCCTCATTCCTTCCATTTTTCCAACCGCCCCTCCCGCCCCCCACCTCCTTAACCCCTCTGCCCCCTGTACCCGCAGTGGCTTCCCCCCCCCCCCACTCCTTTCTTTTTCCCCCTAAACCACTTGTTACCCTTGTCGCCGTTGCCGCCGCCCCCCCCCCCCCCCCCTCCTCCTATAAGATCTCTTCCCAGAAGACAGTTGCACAGATGGTCTGGGCAGCACAGCCATTGTATGGTTCCAACAAAACATGCTTGGCCTGAAAGAGAGAGCGGGAGCTAGAGAGAGGAAGACGAGAGGCTGATGGACGGAACGAGGAAGGGAGAAAGAAAAAGAAATTGGAGGGAAAAAAAAGAAAGGACTAAGGGGCCACGTAATAAAAAATAAAATAAAAAAGGTCGAGAACAGAAGTTAGGAAACGAGCAAGAGCTATAGAGGACTCCGCAGACTTCAGAGCTAGCAAAAAAGACACACAGAAAGAACAAAAACTAAGGAGGAGGACAAAGAGCAGAGAGTCCAGATAATACATTTTTATTGCATTGGGGGCGTCTTTGAAGCAGAAGGCTGTCTGGACTGAGGTCATGCTAAATAGCGTCTGACGGAGACTTCAATCAAACATAGTTTTCTAAAGCATCAAGTTACACTATTGATCTGTATGAACTCTTACTGACCAAGACCTAGTTTCAGTCTCTGAAAGGGAGAACGTCTACTTAAACAGTGCATCGTGGGGGCACGGTTGGTTACATATTAACGCTAGAGATACCAAAGAATTGCACATTCCGTTCCAACTCGCCTTGCCCCTCACTGCACATAATTCATCGTTCCCTAAAGGACTGGTTTACTAAGGAGACCTTGTGTGGGAGACGTGAGCGGGGTGATCTTTAGCAAACAGATCATTGGAAATAACAGGCTGACAGCCCGTAGACTTTCTGAAGAACAAGTTGGGTAGGTTTGGACCTGATAGTAGCTTACATCAACCCCCCCCCCCTCCCCACCCCATCCCCCCGCCCCTTTCTCCCCCCCAAACACACCTTTCCTAAACCCACTGCTAATGAGCAGGTCTGACCTGTAATTCAGAGAGTACAAACAAGCAGCCTTCAGTCCTCTCCGTTCTCCCCCCGTTTTCCACCCTTTTAGCTTTGGCAGGAACAGGCTTCCTGCACCCCCACACCCCCCTTTTTCCTCACCTCTGCTGTAACGTCTCAATAGCGAGACAGCGACAGAAGGGAGGGGAAGGCTGGTTGAGTCCCAACTCCAGGTGTAGAGTAGACAGACACCCAGGTTGTCCTTTGCGACACTTGATTGGACACCAGCAGGCCTGCCGATGAAGGCTGCCTGCCAGTGAGGCCGAGCCAGACAGCGGATCCCAACAACAGCGCCGGAGTGTCAGACTCTCAGGGGCAGGAGACAGATTAACACCCCCCGCCACACCCCCACCCCCACCCCCACACCACCCGCATTTGTGGGCAGGATAAAAGAGAACGTTTAGCCCCCGGGGGAAGGATGGCACCGAAATCCACAGCCATGCCCTTGTCACTCATGCCAGGGGGGCTTACTAAAGTGCAGTGTGAATCACATTCCCTGCAAGTTTGACTGCGGGCAGCGCCCCAACCTTAATGGCTGACGTCTGGTGATTGCATACGGGGAGGTGGGCACCGGCAAAGTATGCCGCATGCTCAGTTTCATCAAACTTCTTCAGATCAGAGGGAGGTCTCCTCTAGGTTTAGCCATCAAAAGTGAAATACCAGGATTTAAAAGATTTTCCCCAGACACAATTATGTTTCTGTCAGGGTTTCTTAAGATTGTAGGACTTGGATAGCAACCAACGTTATTTGACCTATTAAAAAGGTCACTGTAAATCTAGCAGGGATTAGGACTACTTCAGTCAAATATTTGCCCCAGGAACAACTGAGGCAACGCCCAACTATTAAATAGATGATGCTTCACAGACACAAAGAGCCTCATGCATGTCGATGAAATATAAGTGCTACTGTGTAACCCCTCCCTCAGTCAACCATTTGCATAACAAATCCCAGTTCAAAGAGGACGAATAACATATTCAGGACACAGCAGGACTCCCTTCCAGCTAGCTAGCGCCGTAGCTAATACCACAATTAGCTCTATACACTTGCCAACAATTACCAATGTGCTAGAAATATGCAAATCTGTATGCCGTGTTTGTAATGGTCTCCCTGCAGCTCAACAACAGGGTTTGACTGGGTAGACTTTAAAAGGAACAAATCAAATTCACTCGAAAGGTGAGGATTAATCGAAGTGTTTATAAAACATGGGCCGACAATGTGACAAGCATTTAGGAGGCTGCCCAGACAGAGCTGGAACCTGTATCGACCTTTCCTCTTAGGTCACCCGGTTGTGTTCAGACTTCTAATGAAGACTTGTGCTTTTAATATGGCTATATTTGTCTCTGTCTGTCGTAGAACATCACTCCCTCATTCTGGCTTCACTCTCTCTGTCCCTCCCTCCCTCTTCCATCCCTTTCTCTCTCTGGGCATTTTAATTACATCTGTCTGTCTTCCTCCAGTCGCCAACACATCAGACATTAGCCATGTGGCGCAGCTAAATGGGTCACTTTTAATACCCCCCCCCCCCCACACCCTTTCCCTCCGTTTAATACAAACACAGAGGGATTTAGCTGCCTTTCAGAGCTGGCTCTGAGGTTTTGGGGCTGCCGGGACAGGGGCAAACAGGGGCGATGCTACCGATGCCAGCTGAACGCCACACAGACTGAAAGTGTTGAAAAGAAAGTGTCTCTCTTTCTCCGTAAGCTCGGCTAACAATGCGAGGCGACAGAGGCTTGTGAGTGAGGCGTGTAGTTTTATGTGCGTGTGCGTGTGTGCGTTATCCTTCAAAGAGGATCCTGCGCTGAGGGTGGGGGGGTGGTCGTTGGGATGATGTCAGAGACCCTCCTTGTGAATGTGGCGCAGGAATGCCGGGAGAAACTCAGGGTGTCTGTGAGAACATGGCCACCCCTGCAACATTCCTGCTCTGCCTCACTCCTCAAGGCTCTCTCTCTCTAAACAGCTGCCAGAGGAAGGGGTGTGTGTGTGTTTGACCCATGAGGTATGCAAGAAAAAAAAAAGAGAAGGTGTGTGTGCATGCAAGCGTGAGCTTGTCACACGTTCATACATGTAGCTGCATTACATACATAAGAGTATACGTTTGTGCCCGCTGGATTGCATGTATTTCTTTCTATGAGTGTGTGTGTGTGTGTGTGTGTGTGTCTGTTTAGGACTATGAATGCATGCGTGTGTTCACAGTGGCCAATCCCCAGCTTCCTGCATTCTTTTCATTCCTCTTCGCTACCAAATAGCCTTGCATCATCTCCTCTGCCTGATATCGATGCCAAGAGACACGACAGAGCCCCATTTTAGATGGAGCCAACACTGAACCCTCTGACTGGCTCCCTTCCTACGCTCCCCCTCCCTCCCCGTCTCCCCTCCCCGGTCTCCGTGGCCGAGGCCAATGGATGGAGCTTTCAGCACAGTGTGCGTGAGACTGTCGCCTCAGTGTTGCAAGTGAGCTCTATGGTCATCCCTCTCTCCCTGTCTCTCAGTGTGTGTGGAGTCATTAATGGGCGGCTGTCTGTTTTAGAGTGAGGGGGGTGGGGGGAGGGGGGGACAGAGACTCCCTCAGATGGGCTCCGACCACAGGAACACAGGCCTTATTCTCAGAGTGTGTGTGAAGCCTATTGGTAGAATAAGGGGGGGGGGGGGGGGGGAGCACGCAAAGAGAAGAGAGAACAAATAAATAAGAGTGCGGAAGCCGAGTTTCGGGAAAGGGAGGGGCCAGGGCTGGAGGAGAAGGGGCTTTCCTTCACGGTGGGACCAGCAACTGGTCGTCTCACCACGCACACACTGCACTGGGTCATACGACAGACAAGCTCAACAACCACCAACTCATAATAGACATTCCGTTTCCTTACTGGTTTCTGTGAACACCCTGGCAGTCATTTGCCGGCCAATAAATACCAAACTAGATAAGCGAGCTCGTGGGAAGCACCTTCTCATTGCAGTTTGGGAAAATAAAGTGACTTGGAAGGTCCGGAAAAACTGGCCTATCAACTATCTAGACCAGCTGTGCATGCCTGGCTGAAGCATTGAACTAAGAGAGAAAGGGAATAGGTGAATTAACTATTGAGGGAAGGAGGGGACTGATGATGAAAGAAAGGAGGATGGGTGGAGGTGTGTGTGTGTGTGTGTGTGTTTGGAGACTAGCATGAGCTTGTTGCTCCATCTGACCATACAAGGTAGTGTTATAGTCTCAGCTTCATCACCAGTGAGCGGATAATACACACACAGCCTAGAGATACAATCTGATGAAATCACACACACACACACACACACACACACACACACAGAGAGGACAGGAGAGGTTCACCTCAGTGTGTGAGACTAGCAGTGCTCAAGGCCGTGCTCCGTTAGAACAACCCGACTGAATGTCTGCTTCAGGGTCCGGATGGTTCCAGAAGCTCTCCCACCCCAGCCCTCACTGCAGATCATGAGTCTCCTGCTGTCTCAAACAGAAAGACAACAAGACCAGTCCCCCTGAGGAACAAAAAGAGATACAATCCAAAGGGGGCTTGGTACTTTGGGAAACCAACCAGCTGACTAGCATAAATGCAACACTTTGTTTAATAAGTAGCTAGTGGGCTCTGCCATCTTCAAATACTTTCTGCACTTCGGGATGCAATTCGTCAGCAGCTTTTGACTGGCTGCTGGTGTGACAGAATAATTGGGGGGGGGGGGGGGGGGGGGTTGTGTGTGTGTATTTGCGAGGGTTTCAGGGTGGGCGATAACTCCGAACCGAAGGCAGTTGTTTACATCCCAACACTCTCTAATCGCGACGGTCACATTCCTCGCCGTGCTCTGAGGCAGGAAACTGTGCACACACACACACACACACACACACAACAAAACACAGCCCAATCCCTTATGGGAGGAGGGAGGGAGGAGGGAGATGCATTCTTTCTCACAGTCGTTGATGTCTGACAATAACAAAAACAGGCCATGGACCTGCCACACACACACACACACGGCTCTCCGAGCGCTAAGCCTCAGTGCCCTCTCATACACACCCTACGGTGGCAGGTCTTTGAGGCTGACCCCAAAGGTGAGGACAGGGTGACGGATCCTCCGGGAGGTTCTGCTCCACCACAGAAGACTGCTCGCTGACCATCACACCTCGGACTGACCTCTCCAGAACACTGAAGACTGGGAAGAACGGAGCCACTACGACTATGAGCCCACTGAGAAAAGCTGGCTCTGTTGTCTCATCCCACACAGTGAAACCGTGCAGCTCAAGAACTATGAATAAACAGACCCTTGACTACAAAGCATTTTTTAGCCTAATATCACTTTTTGGCATCATATTTGGGGGTTTTGACATTCTTTTGTACACAGTTCAAAAGACATGGCATGCTCTATTCCCATCGAGCCCCTCCCCCACGCGGCTCAGCTTGGGAGGGAGGGGTTACCTCGGGTGGCTCCGCCCCCAAGGAGAATTAGTGCACAGCACGACAGAGCTTGTTAACTCTAGACAAAGACTTGACGTTAATCCACTATGATCGGACCGGTGGTCCACATGTAACCCCCACGCAACCCCGCACACCCCCAAACACAAACAAACAACATTGATAAACTCTCCAACCTACATAGGACATGTGCTCACAGATAATATGGCAACTAGAGCAAACGCCAATGGGAGTGGTGCTGGGACTCCCTGGAGACAAGATATGTGCTATGAGGCCAAGCTAAAACCTTAAACGCCACGGACAGGCTAGCAGGGGCTTAGCCACGCTAAACTATTCATCAGGGAGGATTGGAGTGGACGCTTAGCGCGTGTTAAATGCCGGTCAATTCCACTGGGGGGGGGATGTTAAACATGTGCTAAGTGATGCTAAACCACTCAATAAAATGAGATGTATGCGCAGGTGCTAAAGCGTGCTACAGACAAGTGGAGACTAGCCAGTTAGCCTTGGGGGTGAGGGGTTGTCTAGAGAAGCACACCTGCCTGAACTCTTCAAGTGGAATCGGCTTCTTACCAGCACTGTTTAAATGGGACCATATACAACTGAAGGTTAGAGGGGTAGGGGAGAATGTGGCGTGCATGTTGGTAACAGGGTTATTTGAGGACAATGGGGGGGGGGGGGGGGGGGTAGGCATGGGAGAGAGGGGGAGGGGTCCTATTGTCTCCTCCTGTGCCCCCCCTGGGCAGAGGAGAGGGGGGGGGGGGATTAGCTGCAGGAGAGCAGCTGGCATGACTGGCTCTGCCCAAACACACCAGAGGAGCAGCAGGGCAGCAGTGAGTCTGGTGAGGGAGGGAGGGAGGGAGGGAGGGAGGGAGGGAGGGAGGGAGGGAGGGAGGGAGGGAGGGAGGGAGGGAGGGAGGGAGGGAGGGAGGGAGGGAGGGAGGGAGGGAGGGAGGGAGGGAGGGAGGGAGGGAGGGAGGGAGGGAGGGAGGGAGGGATAAGGCGAGTCACCAGAGAGGTCGCTGAAGCAGGGAGGGGGGGGGGGGGGAGATCGGTGACAGGAGAGATGGATTGAGGGATGGAGGGAGGAGGGATAGATAGGGAATGGATTGATGGATGGATGGATGACAAGGCATGCAGTGGACGGAGGAGGAGTGATATCTGACAGTGTGATGGGAGGATCCGGCTAACCATTAGCACACATGCAGAAAGTCAATACTGGAGGAGAGTGCCTCAGGGTCAGATCAGTTACCAGGGATTTTACTGGGCAGGGCGAAGCCAGGCCAGATGGACACTGATCACACACACACACACACACACGCGCGCGCACATCCCTGGGCACACACAGGGACGAGGCACACACACACACACGCACACGCACACATCCCTGGGCACACACAGGGACGAGGCGCACACACACACACACACACACAGAGGATCCATTACAAAGAGCACAGCTCTTACTCATGGATGGCGAGTCAGACCCGATAATGAAAACAGGATATGTGTAACCAAGCCAACACAAATACACTCCCTATTGTACCTCTGGGCGCTCAAGTTTACTTTATCAAACCTACGGGTCACCAAGTAGTTCTAAATTAATCACACAAAAAGGTACTACTGGTTATTGTACAATAACCAGATTGCTAGAAACAGCTCAAGGAATAACTTGAGAGATCATTAGGAAGTACTGAATGTGGAAAAACTAAACGCATGAAACAAGGCCCAAAATGCCTTTGGTATGATGCTCACCAACTTCCCAAAACGGCATGACCCAGGAGGGGAAAAAACACAAAACGTGCAGAGTGCCATTTTAAATAATAACAACGTTCGTGGGCCCCTGGTTTAACAGGGACTACCACAGCCAGTCTAATACCGGTGTCCATTGCCTCAGCCCTGAAGCTAAGAGAGAGAGAGACTGGGAAAACGCCAACTCCAAAACCACAGTGACGAGATCGGCCATCAGCCTCCAACACCAGGAGCACACGGTCTTAAGGGGAGGCCGAACCCAGCCAGGAAAGAGGAGGAGAAACGCCCCACACAGGAAATGATGAAACGTGCTGTAACAGACGTTATTAACGTTGACGCGAGGTGATGTCGTTAGGGAGTGGACGTTAGCTGGCGATAATGTGACTTCATGGTTGCCGAGGTGGAAAAGAATAGCTAGGCAGGCGGCATGCTGGGAACTGTAGTTCATGTCGGGCGCATTAACTATGGGTGGGTGAGGGGGGGTGAACCCAGTGGCCTCGACGTCCGCAGTAATCTCCACAGCTGTTGGTTTTGGGCTTTCACATTACCCACCATCAGCATACAGTTGTCATTCCACACAGCAGTTTCTTTTGACAAAAAAAAGGGGTCATAATTTCAATTTAGGTTTTGTTTGCCTTGCCAATTTGTGGTTCGCCCTGCTATTGAACTTGTTCAGTAATAATTTGTGTGAAGGACATTTTTTTTACTGAACTGTTTTGGAGCAAAAAAAGAGTCTTTGTGCAGATTTGGTCTTTGGATGGCACAGAGTCTACGGCAGGTCATCTGAATGAGCAGTGGGTATTCTGGTGAATACCTGAGACCTGGAGAGAAGTCAGGCAAGGAACGTCCACTGACCCAGAAATGTACCCTCGATGGCGTCCATTTTAAGCTCCAGGACATGCTCTGCCAAACATGCCAACCACCTGCAGTTCCCCTCAGTCACGACTGACACAAAAGGGCCTCAGCTGTTTCTTAACGACGCTCCACGCCGCCTGACAAAAGATATCGTTCAGCAGAGGAAACCTTTGAAGAGAATTTAAACACTGCTTTCACATTCCTGGGGCAGAAGCACGGGCCGACACTGATCCCATACCACCGCTGGTGAACCGGGGTCAGGCATGCTTTCGATGACTCAATAGGACGAGCTAGGAAAGAGCGGAGAGTTCATGGAACTGATTGAAGACTGACTCTGGATGCCTCGGAGGTGGGCTTCTATTTTAGGGTTCCATGTTTAGGAAGGGGAAGAGGAAACAGGGGTGTGGACAGGGATAGATGCTGGATCTTATAAACAATGGCACTTGTCATAATGGCAGGCCTGTTTGGAACCTCTGTGTGAGAGCTTCACACCACCAGAGTGATAACAAGCACTGTGATAACAACCGCCTTGGCTGGGGGTGTCGGTGAAAAAGGGGGAGAGGAGGGCAGAGGGAGAGACGGACTTAACAGAAACCCTCTTCAAGAGGGTGTTACACAGACACACACTGTATCAAAGACACACATTTACCACTCATGAGTAAATATTGGCTACAGATCTAACCCAGAATCAATAGTTTGATTTACTGCCCAAGGCATTCATTTGTTTAGTCATTAAAACTAAGGGACTTAGATTTTTCCACTTTATTAAACTGACTTTGGCTTGGTCAGGGCAGTTTGAAGACTGCACCCCTCCGGAATCAACTGGTTATGTAATTCGTATTTGGAGCCGAAACACGGATGACAGATAGCCTGGTTCCTATCGCTGGGATCTGCAGACGTAGTGGTCTGATGCTAGTACCGAGCACTCCCCACATCCATGTCAATGATATCACTCGGTGTTCAGGCTAGGTGCGAAAAGTGAAAACAGGAGAGCAAGATGCGAATCTTCGTAAACATAATCTACCAGACATCTCCAGACCTAGAGGCGCGCAAGACCTGAAAGGGGGCACCTCCCGTTTCCAAAAGCATGACATCCTAGATCTATGCACAGTGCCTTAAATAGACAACAAAAGTAGCATGCCATTTTATCATCTATTGCTATTGCTTTTCTATGGGCTACAAGAATTATCCCAACAAAGGAACTCATCTGCATGGATGGAGCGTCCCTAATCATACACAATTGATGAATCGATTGCGGATTCGCCACACCCAGTTTCCATAAAACACTTGCTGATAGGACAGCTCGATCGGACAGCACTTAACAGCCGAAAACTCAGGACAAAATCCCGATTTCCCAGACGCCAACTAGCCATTTGGGCATCTTGGTCGCAGAACAATAGACGTTTGCACGGAGACGAGGCAAGTGTTAGGCACGTTGAACCATTTTAAGCGGTGTGGTCTGACCTGCCCAAATCAGAAGCCACATTTATAAGGTAGCTGTCCTCGAAGCCAGTGCGTTTCGTTGTGCATGTCATAACGAGCTGGAAATGGAAACCACAGGCTAGATCTACTGTGTCATTATTTTGTGAACAAACCACAAGCATTGCATTCGAATAGGGATAATGGCCTTTACATATCGCTTATTTCATAGGTCGAATAATACCGGGTGATTCACGCAAGAAAATCCCAAATACACAAACAAAACATTAAAAACAAAAATGCAAATTAAGGAAAACAATGTAACCTATATTCTGCAACAAGCTGGTTAGCAAAGCATTTGCCATATCTGCACGACATTCTTACCGTCAGAATACCGAGGCACGTTTCTCAGCGTTTCAACAGATTCTTGAAGGACTGTCCTCCTTTTCCCGTCCTGCCAGCGAATATGCAGGGCCAGACGAGTATGAACAAATACAAATCGAGTGGACACAAGCTAGGATTGGCAAAACAGCAACGTTAGTGTAGGAAATTCTCATACAGCTCCCTGCAAAATGTCCGGACAGCGGGATGTCTTGAGTCACGTTCTGTGGACAACAGACTTCTGGAGCTCGGGAATCGAATAGGGGGGAGTCGACCACATTGTCGCGCGGGGGTGAAATTGAAGGAGAAGCATGGTCAAAGAATAAGTCGCACACAGTCATTAGCCAATCACAAACACAGGCCGTGGTTTATTCAAAGCAGCAATGATGTCAGATTGAACCACCTCCCTCTTTCCCCTTTCTTTAGTTCGCTGGTCCTCGCCCTCGCCCTCTCCCCCCACCTTACCCTCCATCCATACTCTCTGTATGAAGTTCCAAAATCCAGCTGAATGGTTAATGTTTAAAACCAATGTAAACATGGCTCTGGGTGTCTCCATTTAAACCAGACTACACATAAGACATCAAGACACGCAGATACGTCTAACATGAACGCATTTTAAACCATTGGAATTCCTAAAAGCACGGGAAAGGCCTTATTCATATATTTTTATCGTCCAAAACAAGATTGCATCACATATTTGCATGAAGTAAATCTGTACAATGATCTTATGAAGAGAATAGAGTCTCTTTTCTGCATGGGTCTTCTTGATACACCCACAAAGGAAGTGGCAGTCTTTTTCCCAGCTCTCAGTTGCAGCTGCTGGCCTCACAATAGGACTGAGTAAAAAGACGAAACCATACAAAGACTATGAGATTGACAGAAAGAGAGAAAACCAAAGAGAGAGAGAGAGTTTGAATGGGCAAAGAAATCTGACATCAACCATTTTTTTCTGTTATGGAACACA
Source organism: Hypomesus nipponensis (assembly GCF_054491055.1). Classification (NCBI taxonomy): domain Eukaryota; kingdom Metazoa; phylum Chordata; class Actinopteri; order Osmeriformes; family Osmeridae; genus Hypomesus; species Hypomesus nipponensis. The sequence goes on from NC_140381.1 coordinate 8,239,370, forward strand.
AGGACAAAGAGGTAGCGGGAAGAAGAAGAGGAGGATTTGAAAAGAGACTAAGCCTCGGGCAAAGAAAACTCAATTCAGTGCCAGAGGGGAGAAGGGAAGCAATCGCCAGAAGACACAAACGCAGGTCTGAGTAAGAAGACGCTGACAAGGAAATCTCATCCCGTTCCAGAAGTGTGTGTGTGTGTGTGCGTGTGTGTGTGTGTCTTTGGCCGTGCCTGTGTGTGTGTGGATGTCAGTGTGTCCATCCTTCACCCGCACCTCATTAGAGTCTGTGTGGAAGTGGATGAGTCATCTTGTCTGTCTGTCTGACTGACTGACCCGCCTCTCTCTCTCCCAGCTACTCACAGGGCTGTGGTGATAGTGTAATCTCTGGCCTGCCTTTCCAGTCTTCTGGGAGGGGGTGGGGTTTGGGGTGGGCCTGGGCCTGGGCCTGGGCTGAGTGGCCTCACCCTAACCCTAACACTAGCTTAGTATATTCCACACCGTGCTGGTAAGCTGTCATCGGTTCATTATTGAAGCCATTAAACTGACATACTTCCTGCTTTCCTACCTGACATCCTGTCCTGCTGTCAAGACACGGGCGTGGCTCAGCGTGGGGCGGGGGGGACTGTGGTACAGAGGAGGTTGGTTGCAGTCCACCTGGTAGATTGTCTCTGGGCCTGTCCGTGTGGTCTTCTCTCTTGGCCCTTGGAGAAAACAGCATTCCTTTTTTTTCTTCCAGGAATGACGCGACAGCTGCATGCGCTGCCCACAGCACAAACAAATAAACAAGCCCACACATAGCCAGTGGTGAAGAGGCGTGAGACAGTCAGACATCCTCCCACTGACACAACGCTGAAGTCACAGATATACGACACGAGGGTGCACAAACACACATACACACGCACACGTACACACACAAACAACCTGCTGAAACACAAGGATATTTCCCCAGAAAAATCCCCGGTTTTTAATGTTCGATTCCCTGGACATTAAAAACACCCTTTACAACAGAACACAACTTTCTTTTTACTTTGTGAAACTTCAGGTTCATATGAGACAGTGTAAACAATGATCTCACACCTTTCATTGTACCACTATGAGTAATATCTTCACAGTTTCCTCCTCATAGTGCCATTTATCCCTGTTATATTTAGATGCAGTACAGTGCATGCGCCATATGAAAGAAAATAAATGTACTTGCAAAGCTGAGTGAGTCAGACATATTCCAAAAGACACCCCCTCTTTGTCCTCAAATAAGCCAGCAGCCAACACACACACACACACACACATAATCAAACCGCCAACGGAAAGACATTTAGTCGGTAAGGCACAAAGTTCAAGTTTATCACCCATTTTTAACAAGTCAAATATTTAGTCCTGCTCCACTTGACAAGCCCTAGCAGCCTATTTACCCTGAAATAAAACAATTATAAAAACATTATAAAGAGTCCTAACCTACATGAGCTGCTGTACTTATCAACAATATATTAACAAGGTAAGAATAAACTAAAAAAAAGAATAATACTAAATAATTCACCGACAACTGAGAACAACCTAAGCTAATAATATCTATGAAAGTAACAATATGTACATGTTGTAGCTGTAAGTAAACTGACTTGGTCTGGCAGTTTGGTGAGCTGGAGTTTGATGGTGGTCAGCAATAGCCAACAGCCTGCGAGTGGAGGCCCAGCCAGTACTATAATGTATGATCATATTAGATTAAGTGAAGTGGAGGCAACGATGTACTCTATCAGCTGCCAAACGCTGTCCAGGAAGTTACATCAGCAAGAAGGTCACCTTGGAAATGTCTGTTGAGAATATATCCTATCACTTGTCATTTTCCTGCCTTGAATTTGCACCAAGGTTGATCAGACATGCTATTATTCATATTTAAATGGGATTATTCATGTCCTCGCTTATAATGTATGTTTCTGTGGTGTGTCTGGACATCTATTTCCTCTGTTAACCTTGACAGGCTATTTCCTCAAGGATGTTATTGTCTGTGTCTGGAAAGCTGGAGCAATCAGTGAATCATGTGCTCCCTCTTGTGGATGTTGCAAGTAATTACAGTCAAAGGTAGAAGGAACAGTTGGGCCCTTATCTTAAATTTCAGATGCTTCTACCAGAGACTGCAATCTGGTTGGCAAGGGCTGTTTTAACCAATATGGTGAATATTCATGCTTCAAATGAAGTAAACAAATTCAGCTGGGATTATGGAAATTCCACACAGACGATTGGTGCTTTGCATCAACACCTTACGACATATTAAATATATCCACATGGGTTTTCAGACAGGATTTTTTAATGTGAGGATTAGCATCCTACCGAGAGTGGTAGGCACACATTCATAATCAAGATTAAGACTCAGGCAGATGATCGACATTTTCAAATGTGGTAGGCTACTGTAAACATGGAGAACATTTATGAATGACTAAAAACTGCAAATAGGTACATCTAAATAGGCAGACATGTAAAAGGCAAGAAGATTTTGAATCAAGATTTACCACATGGTACAATGTTGTTTGTTGGTCAGGTTATTCTATGGTTGAGCTATGACCAAATGTTCTTCAGACAAGGTCTTTCCCTAACCTGAGCTTTTAGATTTAACATGAGCCTTATACCCCTTTCAACATATACTAATGAGAACAAGTCTAAAATCACCGCAAGGCAGTTTATCCGTTATTGATGAAGAAAATCCAGAATGAGCACAACACTTGACCACTAAACACTAAAAAAAGTCCCTACAATGCTAGTCCTTATCCCCCCCTTGTGCGTTTGTTTGTCAAGCTACAGATCAACTATTAAAAACAGACCCTGAACTCCCTCTAGCGAGAAAGTCATTGGTTAGAGTTTTTATATCAGACATAGTTATCAGTAAAAAAAACAAACAACATAAAAACAACAGGAACAGAAACCAGAAAAATAAAAACACTGAGATGATTCTGGGTCAATAGTTCAGTGCACCGTCTATTCCGGCCTTGTTTACCCCTCCTCATTCTCTCATTTCCCCCCAGTTCATTCCAGTCTTTGTCTGGACTTTGACAAAGTTCGTACATTAACCACGAGCAGAGGAGGTAGAGGGAGATAGACGGAACGTTTGAAACCCCATCCGGCTTTTAAAAGATGCATGAGCTCAGTTTCCCTCCGTCCCTCGCTTACCTCCTTTAGAAAAGTGACGTTCAAGTCATGCAAAATGTGACAAGACGGTTTTGTTTCCTTGGCGTGCAAGTGGAAATTCACACAGCTACTGGTCCACAATCAAATAACTTTGTTCAATATTTGTATAGTTGACAAGTGTACCGTTGACAAAAAAATATTTACAAAACTGTGTGAGAAAACGCATCTCATTAATACCCTGTGATCCATTTACATAAACCTGGGTGAAGTTCTGGTACTGGAGCTGGGCTTGAAATAATCATATATTAAAGGTCCTTCAGCTTATTCAGGAGTCTTCGGTGATCTTTCACCATGACATACTATTTGACGAGAGATCTGTTCAGAACCGAAGGCCAGGCAAATATTAACACATTTTCAAGAGTTTTTGAGAAAGTACTGCATAAGCGCTCTCTATAGAGGTAAGGAGATCTGTCATTGATCATTTTCTCTCTCTCTGTCTCTCTCTCTGTCTCTCTCTCTGTCTCTCTCTCTGTCTCTCTCTCTGTCTCTCTCTCTCTCTGTCTCTCTCTCTCTCTGTCTCTCTCTCTCTCTGTCTCTCTCTCTCTCTGTCTCTCTCCCTGTCTCTCTCTCTCTCTGTCTCTCTCCCTGTCTCTCTCCCTGTCTCTCTCCCTGTCTCTCTCCCTGTCTCTCTCCCTGTCTCTCTCCCTGTCTCTCTCTCTGTCTCTCTCTCTGTCTCTCTCTCTGTCTCTCTCCCTCTGCCTCGTAAAATACATCTCATCTTCTTGAGCATCCGGACAAGATGCAAAAACCCACTTTGTCCATGTCTTTTGTGTTGTAGTGGTACCCACTGAAGAAAGGAAGAACAAATGATAATATATGCATATATATATATAGATTTAAAATACACTGAAACTCAGATTGTGTGTCCAGTTCCCAGCATCCCCTTTCCACGGATGTGGACATGACAGTGTTAGCATGGTGCGCTATTCCAGATTTGATAATATGGGTGGGGGGCCGTGGTGCAAAATATGGGTTGGCTGACCAGCACGCAACTGCACGAGATCCTGCACAACACTAACACAGACGAAACACATTCTCCTCTCCAGTTACTTTAAGCTTGTGGTGTCGGGCCCCTGTCTGTATGCTGTTGAGCAGAGAACCTCAAAGCTTAAGTATGTGCTCATGTATGGTCCAGGTAGGATGGTGACCAAGCCAGAATGGATTGTGCTGTGTGTCGACCACCAGAGGGCGCTGTGGGTTCAGCCACAGGAGGCGACTCAGTTGACCAGGAGGGTGTCCTCGTAGGTTGTGGTTCTGAAGAAACAAAACAAATTCAAGATTAGGAGGGGAAAAAAAAACGGTCACTATTTGTCAACGCAATGACCAGACTATCTCCCTTATTCCCGTGTTGCAACGTATCCACACTTTGTACAGTAAACATCATTCCCGCTGCCACCTCTCTGACCTTTCACCCCTGACCCCCCCCGACACCCTCCCTCGACCCCCCCCCCCCCGCACCTGTCGCAGCAGCAGAAGAAGGAGCAGGGCGAGGTCTCCAGCCCCCGGAACTTCCCCGAGCAGGGGGTGTCGGTGCACTCGGCGATGAAGGCGTGCAGGTCCGTGATGTGGACGGGCTCCTGGACTTGGTGCTGGGAGGGAGGGAACAGGAGACATGATCGCTGTGGTGTGTGCGGGGGAGAGGGGGGGGAGGATCTTACACAAAGCATATCATAGGATACGGATAGGAGTGTGTGTGTGGTGACGCCTCCCGTAAGCCTACGCGACGCGACATCACCGGGGTGTGAAAGGTGAAGCGACCGCTTTTCACGACGGGGGGGGGGGGAGAGGGGGGTTTCCATCCAACGCCCCCGACCCACCTTGATGGTCTCGTAGGCGCCGGTGATGAGCGCGATGAAGAGCGACAGCACCATGTAGATGAAGAGGGAGATGAAGGTGTACAGGTACACCTGGCTGAACACCCACACCAGCGTGCTGCTCTCCTGCAGGCCGGCGAACGTCACGAACATGTCGTCCCCATTGATGAGCGAGAACAGACACTCCGACACCATGGAGAGGGAGCGGAACTGAGGGGGAGGGATGAGAGAGAGAGAGAGAGAGAGAGAGAGAGAGAGAGAGAGAGAGAGAGAGAGAGAGAGAGAGAGAGAGAGAGAGAGAGAGAGAGAGAGAGAGAGAGAGAGAGAGAGAGAGAGAGAGAGAGAGAGAGAGAGAGAGAGAGAGAGAGAGAGAGAGAGAGAGAAGAAAAGAGAGGCACAGAGTGAAAGACGCATAGAGAAAGAGAGATAGAGAAACAGAATTAGAGGAGGAAAAAGGGGGCATATTCCTGTTTTGGTTAGCCTGTCACTTGACTGCTCAAATAAACAAACAAACAAAAAACTTCAAACATTTTCAATTCCAAGCCTTCTGACGACTTCTGACTCCGTTCAGGCATGGAGCGAGCGTAGTAACGGGGGTGTGGGTGCCCTTGTTTGGGGGGTGGGTGTGTGCTGGTCTACCTTGACGTGGTAGGGCCCCAGCACGATCCAGCCGCAGAAGCAGTAGCCCAGGTAGATGACGGCCACGCAGCAGCAGAAACGGATCACGTTGGGGAACGCAGCCCGGAGGGTGACGATCAGAATCTGGAGGGAGGGAAGGAGGGAGGGAGGGAGAGAGGGAGAGAGGGAGGGAGAGAGGGAGAGAGGGTGAGTGAGAAGGAGGAAGACAAGGAGGGAGGGAGGCAGAGAGGAGCAGTCAGTCTCACGTACACCAAAGCTGTGTGTGCGTGTGCTACCTGTATAAAGGCATTCACACAAGTCTGCAGTGTGTGTGTGTGTATAAGAGCGCGTCTTACATTGTACTTCTGGAAGAAGCTGAGGTAGCGAATGACTCCAACCCACACCAATAAGGTGGAGGTTCCCAGCAGGATACCACACAGGTCATACGAGGACAAGTTCTGACCAGGCACGAGCAGAAACACAACACACAGAGCCATTTAGAGATTGTAGATCGACCACCAAATATTCAGAGTGTCACAATGAATAGGAGTGCTGACTCAAACGTATGGGGAACGATCAAGCTCTGCAGGAGCCCGATAACAACTATCGGGTCTGTCGGAGCAGGGAAACATGTAGAAACATAGTGGGCCCAGAGGACCAGGCTTAAGGACCGCCGCTAAGGGTAGACAGCGTCAGGCAAACTCCTGGAGAATGGGAGGCCAAACGGGGCCTCCTGGGGGCAGTGTGGGCCCACCTTGGACTCGATGCCGATCTTGATGAAGCTGCCGGTGATGGTGAGGATGTCGCTGATGATCAGGAGGATGTACCAGCCGTTGATGAACTCCATCCTGTCCGACCAGCTCACCGGGCGGCTCAGACTGACCTTGAAGAACCGGACGTACTCCTGTGTGTGTGTGGGGGGGGAGGGGGGGGGGGATGTGAGTAGAGAGTAAGGGACTGGATGAAAAGAGCGCGCTCGTCAATGACTCCACTCCTGGGTATCGATACAGTCCCCCACTTCACACGCCCTCCCCCTCCTCCTCCCCCTCCCCCTCCTCCTCCCCCCTCCTCCTCCTCCTCCCCCCTCCTCCTCCTCCCCCTCCTCCTCCCCCTCCTCCCCCGCAGGGTCTCTTACGTGCTGCAGGATGACGCCTCTCAGGATGGAGCGTCCACACAGCAGCAGGGACAGCACACACACCACCGCCACCGCCACGTCAAACGTCAGCCGCGTGTAGTTCTCCGCTACGGGGAGGGGGAAAGGACGACGCGTCTCTTTTGTGTGCGTGTGTATCTCTGTGTGTGTGTGTGTATCTCTGTGTGTGTGTATCTCTGTGTGTGTGTATCTGTGTGTGTGTGTGTGTATCTCTGTGTGTGTGTATCTGTGTGTGTGTGTGTGTGTGTGTATCTCTGTGTGTGTGTATCTCTGTGTGAGCGTGTATCTACATATGTGTGTGTGTGTGTATCTCTGTGTGTGTGTGTGTATCTCTGTGTGTGCGTGTATCTACATATGTGTGTGTGTGTGTGTGTGTATCTGTGTGTGTGTGTGTATCTGTGTGTGTGTGTATCTCTGTGTGGGTCCTCTCACCATGTCCGGACACACTGGGGTCTTTACACTCCTTTATCGACGCCTGGTTGCCTAGACTGATCTGCACTTTGCCGCTGTGGGCTTTGTTGTCCAACACGATCTGTTAGGGGGGGAAAGACAGCACACACGGTCCGTCCTGCTGGAACACACGGAGGCTGTACATGAACGGGGGTGATGGTGCGCTGAGGGCCGCCGCTCACCGTTATGAAGAAGGTGTAACAGTCGGGAATCTCGTTGTTGATGATGGTTTGAATGTTGATGGCTTTCAGCTGGAACTGTATCGTCACGTTGATGAGCCTGCCGGGTGGGGGGGGGGGGTGGGGTGGAGAGAGACGAGAGAGAGAGAGAGACAGAGAGAGACAGAGAGAAAGAGAGACAGAGAGAGAGAGAGACAGAGAGAGAGAGGGGGAAAATTACAAAAACAAAACTTACATCAGGTGTGTGTAGAAAACCATGTTTACTTCAGTTCATTCCACTGTTACATTCCAATGTGTTGACACAGTGGCCTGGAGGCATGGAGGAAAACATACTTGTGGAACTTGAGGGTAAAGTTCTTGTAATCGCTGGTTAAAGGCTTTGGAGGGGCAGCTAGGGGAGTCACACCTATGCAGTCTGGAGGACAGGACAGACACGTCTTAGTTTCCAGCAGATGTCTATGACATCATCAGACAGACATGATGCCATTCCCAAGCTCAAACGTAGCTGAAGTCCAGCCTTTTATTTAGACACACCTAAAGGATCATCTCTCTCTTTCCCTCGGAAAAGCACGCTGACATATACCGTATTGTTTTAAATGTACTCGCGTGTGTATACACTTTAAAAGAGACGGGTGATTCGCTTGTACCAGCACGTGGGGGGAGGGAAGGGGAGGGCAGAGTGACACACCCACCGGTGACGACGCTCGGGTCTATGTTGAAGGTGTCGTTGGCCGGGTCGATGCTGCCCCTCTTGTAGTACTGCTGGCAGAGGGAGAGGGCGCTGCCATTGTAGCCCACGCCGTACACGTACGCGTAGCGCCCCACGGTGGTCTCCGGTAACACCAAGTACTGGGGAAAGGGGGGGGGGATAAGGGCACGGTTGAGAACGCGAGGCGGAAGGGTGAAAGAGGCAAAATTCCAATCCAAACACGATTTCTTTGGTTGTTTTTGTTTCTGGAAAAATATGAAACAGCCGGATAAAAGAGAAGTGGGAAGGAAATTGATTATTTGCACGATGCAGTGGACTGTGGGTAGTCCCCTTAGGCACGTTCACCTCGCTGAGACGTGCAGGGGACTTTGGGGGAACGGATGACACGCGCCGCGCTCGGTTGTGTCTGGCCGGCGGTGTCAGCTACCTGGTCGATGGCGTAGAATATGTGGTCGTAGACGTCGTCCTGCGTGTAGACGGAAAACGTGTCGTCCGAGCCCTCGTCGAAGTCCTTCAGGAAGAGGTGTTTGAAGGTCATGGTGTTCTCCTCTTTGAAGGTCACCACCATCTGGTTGCTGAGGCCAAACAGCACCAGCTTGGCACAGGAGAAGGGTGGGAGGGATAGGGGGAAGAGAGAGAGAGAGAGAGCGAGAGAGAGAGAGGAAGACAGAGTGAGGGGGTAAGAGTGAGAGTGAGTCATTCAACTTTTTAAGAAAAAATGATAATACATACCCACAACTGTTACATAACTTGTGTACGTAATTCATGACATAATACAGCTTTCCTATCCTACCCAAAGAGACTTCATTGATTGTCAAAGTGCCCTTATGGATCGACGGTGTTTGTACAGTTGGAAGTTAACCACAGGACCGCTTAGTAAGCAACGTTTGCATTGCTTGTTATGCATAAAAACTAGCCTGGCTTCACAGTAGTAAATCCCTACGAAAACAAAATGGCCGCCTTCCAAGGTGACCACGTCTCACCTGAACAGTGACGATGATGATCTTGAGAAGCTGCAGGCCCAGTTTGAAGGGCTTGCGCCCCTTGGCGTGGAACTTGTCGCAGGGGCTCATGAAGAAGTACTTCAGCTTCCTGCGGAGTGCCTCCTCCTCTTCCTGGTCGGCGCCCAGCCAACTCCCCGTTGTCGTGGGTAACCGGGGGTTGCCATGGCTGTGTTCACCCCCGCTGTCGTTGGAGCCGTAGTGAGCTACAGAGGAGAACAGCCTCTCCTTCTCTGGAAGAGAAACAGAGAGGGAGAGAACAGCGTTTGAATGTGAATTTTAGGATGTGAAAGTAAACTATCAGATCAACAAATGTGGGTTAAGAACGCCAGGGTAATCTGATGACCACCAGACACCACCACAAAAACTCTCAGTCTCAGCAACTTCCCTTTCCCCTCCATTTTTCCTTTTGCAGGAGACTCAAAGACCCGTCTCTACAATGAACACAAGGGTTGCTACAGCACTGACTTCTGACCTTGTGTCACTTCACCGCAACTACTCAGTCTTCGTTGGTACGTGGAAATGTGTTTGACAGAGGAAGTGAGGAGGGTGTGGAGGAGGAAGTGGATGAACTAGTACTATCCTACAGAACCATGACTGACTTCAATTTGCTTCACCCTCGAGTCCAGTCTAGTGTGTCTAGTTTACTGACTAGACAACTGAACTTTTTTGTTTTCGTTGCTAAAGCCACTCTCCGATAAAAAGCGTGTTTGCACCGCGAGCCAACGACAAGCTTCCGTCACCACCCACGTGGCTGCGTGTGACAGTCCTGTACTGTCACCGCCCTGAGCACAGCCTGAAGTCCCCATCTATCCCAAATCCCCCAGGCTGAAAGTGTCACCCTCTGTTCCAGTTTCACCGGCTCTACACACACACGCATCCGGGGGAAAAAAGCCTCTTAAATCAACTTCTGGAGCTCAGAAGGCAGAGGCCTGTCACTCAAAACAGCCTCCCCACAGCGTAAACCTTTGGCCTGGACGCGCGAGGCAGCCTGGCGGCCTTTTACGCAACCGGAGATGGGCGTCTCTGGTTACGCATGCGAAGCTCCGCCGTGCCAGAACTGAAACGATAGAAAATATTTGGGAGAGTGAGATTCCTGGGATTAGTGAGACGGTAAGGCTGAAGCAACACCTTCACCTTCAGGTGACAGGCTCGTCGATGTTTCAGGATTTTAACCTGTACACAGCTTGTCTGTGATTGATGACCTGATTTTCTAGTAGCTTGCTGGATAACATGCAATGCATGTGGGTGCTGAGGTCGGCAAATTCCCTCCAACACAACTATTTCAACTGGTGGTTATTTTTACGCTCAAGAAAAACACATTGTATTGTTGGGTTAGGGTTAGGATATTTTAATGATGCTTGCTGGAGATTATTGCAGCATTTGACTGAAACAGGCTCTGGCACATTTGAAAAAAAAAACCCTGACCCAACAGAATCTTAGCAGCAAATGAGGAAAGGGGAGTTGGACATGTAAATGAACTGCTGTTCAACACACTTCTGGTAAACTTCTGGCCTAGAACACAGAAGCATGACCCCCCCCCCCCCATCAGCAAAACCTCCCGCTAAAGAGTCAGTGTGATTTTTATGTGACTGTTTCAAATCCCTCCACAATGAAAAGGTTAAACTGTGGATGTCTATGGCCTTGTGGAAACTCAATGATTGCGCAAAATCTACAGTGAAGATGCATCAAAAAAGTCTCTTCCTATTAACAGCACCTGCATTTACCTCTTCCTATTAAAAAAAGCACCTAGATAACCACACTGATCTATAGAGTATATATGAGTGGGTAGGCGTATGAGAGAAAAGAATATAACAAATCCATCGTATCCAGGTATATGAAGAATGTATCTTGAAAGGCCTCCGAAAAACTCGAGAGGCAATAACGTTCTCCTTGGTCTGCTTCAAAGGAAAGCGTCACTCTCCTTCCAAACACCATTCCATGTCATAGAGACAAGCCAAGACAATAAAAGAGCAGATGTTTTATCACGGATGGGATGATAAGGATTAAGCAAAACAAACAGTATCAGCAACGCTGCGATCCTGTCACTCAAGACAAATCAAACCCGGTGGAAAAATCCAATCCATCGAGTTCTGAACCGGGCGAGAGGAGGCATACCAGTGAAATATGCCCCCCTCCCCCCTCCCCTCAGCCAGTGTATGTGTGTGTGGGGGGGCAGACTATGTTGTCACAGCAGTGAGCCTGTCAGTCAGTCACCCACAAGATGAGGGAAATGTCAAAATCTCTGTATCAGACGGCTGGATCTGCTGCCATCCGTCTGCACTTGGCCACCCACGATCTCATCCTGTAGGTCTTTCATGCTACAGTGCTCGCACCACAACCACAGCACACTAATCTAGTTCACCTCCATGTCATCGACTGTTTAACAAGAGGAACTGCTTTTGCGGTGGCCGAGATTGCGCATCGGCAAAGAAATGTGAATCACTGGACAATAAACAGAACAAGTGTTGTTGACTAATGGAATATTGTTAGTGGGGAATAGGTCTTGTTATGAAAGGATCCTTGATCCACGCTATAGTACCATCAAAATTCCACATGCTTTTGGCAAGTAAGCTTACACTCTCACTTCCTGTCATAAAAGAGAGTTAAATTGGTAATTGGTAATTGCTATACAGAAGTGAAAGTTTTCAACCGAAAAACTTGATCTTGTGTGGCACAACAGAGGGGTTCATAAAGTGCATGGAATGGAACAATGCAAACTTTGAATGTCAGTCCGATACAGTCAGACATATAAGAATGGGTGGGGGGTGCAGACCAGGGGGCAAGATCAATCTGGGAGAGGTCTTTGGGATGAGGGGAGGGAGGGGGGATAGACAACAATAGATTCTTTCAGCTTCAACCTGCACGGGGCACAATTACTTTTCTCTTTGGAATTCAGGCCAAATCCCTCAACAGCATTAGGGTACAATAGTATGGTAACTGCACTTACACAAAATGATGATGATCAAGCACGTTCACAAACATGTTGATGCACAGCCTAGGTCATAATAATTGTTTTTCAGACTTCACTTTACTTGACCTACAGACTAGGGATTACGTGACACACAATGTAATTCATGTGTTAGTAACAACGTCTGTTGTACTATTGTCACCTCTGATAGTTATTACTTTTCCGTTGCTAAAGCGTTGCAATCACACTGTTAATGCTAACATTTGAAGAAACATGTGCATAGCATTTAGGACGTTATCGTCTAGGACGAAAAACTAAACTTGTGGTCTACAACCTGCTTGCAGTAACGTACAAAAACGTTGGGGACACGAGCTTGAATAACATGTAGAATCCATGATCCTCATTTGATAATTAAAAGCTAAGTGAAGCTACATATGATACATACGTTAAAGCTAAAATAATAAACATCAGAAACAGTAACATTGAAGTCGCAACTCCTGGAAAATACAAAAGCTAGCCAGCTAGCCGGGCAGCGGCATACATACCTCCTGAGACATCGTTGATCACGGTTGAGGAAGCCATGTAAATGTCTTAAAACTATGCATCAATAAACATAAAATGTGAACAGTGTCACAATAAATACACATCAAATAAAATCTATTTCAAATAAGATGTAATGTTGCCGTTAAATACCAGTGGAGACATCAATGAGGTCTATGTTACTGCCCTAGACTATACTGAAACAACACTTCCTCCGACCAAAGTCATGTGACGCACGCCATGTGACAGCGTGAAACCGTTTTTTTTTTTTTCAGGGGTCTGTTAGTTCAGACAACAATAAACCAGTTAGGTTGTGGGTATTTCATTTAATGTTCTACTCTGTTTAGTAAACCTCTCCTACGGCACACAATACTGTAATTACTGATTTGACAAAGCTTCCTTCATGCCAAAAACATGCAAATTCGTTTGAGCATTTTATTTTCAGCTAGACAAGCAATATACAAGCTATAAACTTTACACAAAACATAAAAGTCACACAACAATAAAAGATGGCTGTATATCTTATTGTATTTACATTTTTCAATGACGCTTACAGGTTTGAACTGACACTGACATGGTACACCCACAAGATTTCAATCCAAATGCATTATACTTAGTTTAAAGTGCTGCCAGTTAACCAGATGATTCCAAACAGACTAAAACATACTTTAATGTGTTGCTAAACGTTCATCAGATTAAACAAACGTCATTTGCTTTACCCAACCTCACCCAAACTGCCATTACAGTATCAATTCTACTTTCTTTTGAATGGGTATTCTTCTTCTACTGTACATCTCTTGACTGATCATAACATACAGATGGTTCCTATCTGTGTCCCCATGTTGTTGTCGTTCATCAAAGCAGACTAAATACTGGTTACCGAAATGAAAATGGAACTCATTTTTATTTCACAAGACAGCTAGTCAGCTTGAACTGTACAATAATCAAAGACCCTTTATGACTCGTCACAATCCGTGACCCTCTACAAAAAAAGGAAACAAAAAACGGCCGACAACCACGGACCTGGCACGAGTCAATGCACACCGTCCGCTGTTCCTCCTGTCCCACCCTCCCTTTATCTGCCCTCCAGCGCTTTGTCTCTGGCGATGACAGCCTCGTCAAACTTGATCATGAGAGTGGTGCCCTTGTGCCAGTGCACGGTCACCTTGGCAGGGAAGCCACTGTGGGTGAGGATGGCTTCCACGATGCCCCCAGTGAAGGCTGCACAGTTGAGGGTGCTGTTCTCCTTGGGTACCGAGATGAAGGCATTGATGAGGGGCTCTTTCTCGATGATGTAGTAGGTCTTGTCATCGTCGTTGGCCTGCTCCAGCTTGTCTGCCTCTTTCCCGAACAGGGACCTCCACACAGATACCTTGAGTACAATGGGTAGCGGTGAAACTGCGGGTCTAGCTTCGGGCATACTACACAAGCCCACTGCAATTTCGCTTTTCATGCAGATCTTAACTTACCTTAATGAAGAGCAGGATGTTCAGTACTTTTGTCTCTCTTTTACCGTTCTTCTCTCTCAACACAAGCACATCCAGAAGGCTGGCACCGACGCCCTGACCCATGTCCGCCAGGCGAGCCTGAAGCTCGGACACGGAGTAAACTCGACTCTGACAGTACTGTACCATCTCGGAGAAGAGCAAAGCAAATGCACTCACGCTGACCTCCGTTTTAGGACGCGTGAGTGATCGCTCCAAAATAGCCGACTTCCCTCTGGTAAAGCGAGTCTCCATGTTCTGCACAGTAAAATAAATGCTGTTATGTTGTTTTCCCGAAACATGCTACTCTGCTTTACAACACAAGCCTTTAGCGGAGTTGGCTAAACTAGCTAGGGCTAACATAGCTTAGCTAACGGGAAAAGCCATTTGTTCAGTCTGAATGAAAAACTGTGATAATAGACTCTATAAGCATACATGCAATAAAACTGAATACAATATAGATATTGATTTAAGAAAGGAGAAAAACATACTTACAAGGGGCTAAATGTAGCCAACTTTACCAAACTGATGTTGTTGCTCAGGATTTGTGCTAAGATCGAATGTTTCCTGTTCCGGATAACACGTCATTGGGTCACATGTTAGATGTAAACCTAAACCAGAGCACTTGAAACATGTTTTACAATGCATGTACATTTGACAACACAAATGGACAGAATAATGAAGACGTCCCACTACTTAAAAAGCAACAAATGATGTAAAAAAAGACCCAGCTAAAACAAATGTTTTCATAGTAGGGTGTATACCTCAATATAGGGTTTATCTCAGGATGACAGTCAGCAGGTGAGAGTGAAATAACTTTGACTGCCTGATTACCATGATATTCTATTTTGTAGGATCATATAGCCAGATGGTCTTACAGTATCTCTCTGTAAACACCCAGTACCTAGCACACATTAACCAGGGGTTACCTTTCCAAAGGCCATGCCTCTGTGTTTTGAATGAGTGCAATGGAGCGATAAGCATATTACATATGAGAGAGTTTGGCTCTTTGTAAGGGTTTCTTTAATAGTTTCAGTCTGACTTCATTTGTGTCAGGGAAACTGAACCTATATCTGATCAAAGTAAAACTTTGTAGTTATTTATTTAAACGTTAACTGGACAGGAATCAATCAATACAAAAAGGAATGTGTGTACATAGAGTACCCTTGCTTATTGACTCAGCACATGCAAACACAGACACTCACTTCTACGTCATGGTACTCATTAGAATTAGAACTATAATTATTTCGGAGAACAAATTGTTTGGGAATCTTGGGTAGACAACCTTTTGAAATACCTTAATACTGGGAACAGTCCCAGTAGTTCCAAAGCCAATTTACAGACTGAAATAATCAGTTTGACTATTTTGCTATCAGTGTTGCCCTTGTCTGGGAATTGAATTCATGTACTGTGTCCTCGGTGGTCAACAACTTTCAGAATGGTTTCTGCAATAATATGGCTTTTCTCTCTATCTGGGATATGCTACAGCATAAACAATACAGGTAACTAACACAACCTGATCTTATGAAAATGTAATATTGTGTTAATATGTTACTTACATCATGAACTGCATCAAACTAAAAATGACAATGTTATAGTCTCAGAGCTCCACACAAGGGACATGGACAGTTTCATCAGTGCTGTCGAGCTGGTGGAGAAGTCCAACCTCCACCTGCCCCCTCTTGCTGTGGTCCGAGGTCTCCGTAAAACCGCAGGGCACGAGGACCAACTGACCCTCCACTTCTTGGGCGCCTCCAACAACCTCAGCACGTCCGAGTTCAACACCACGCTCTTCGGCTTCTTCGACAAGGCCATCCACCATGTCGTGACGGACCACGGGGAGGAGCGAGGGGTGGTCCTCACCCAGGACGGGACCACCGTGGCCCTCGCGCCTCTGCTGCTTGGCATCGAAGTGGGGCTGAAAGCCAAGACGGAGGGCACCCCTCCCCTGGGGATGATACCCCTCACTCTGGCCCAGAACCTCGGACTCTCCTTCCTCCAGCTCATGGACTTCCCGGCCTCTCAGCGCCTGGGGCCAGACGGCTGCTGGGACAGCGTGCTCCTGCCTCGGGTCTTCGGGCTGTCTCGACTGCCCACGCTGGCCACCGATGCCATGATCAATGGAGGGATGGACGGTGCTATCTTAGGGATGGAGCTGGCGCACCAGCCCTCCGCTGAACGTTCTAACAGGCTCAGTGACATCCTGAGGGGTTACTATATTGATGGTGTCAAGGGGCATGGTTTGGAGGGTGTATCCACCCACATTAGCCCCAAGCGCAGGGAAAATTCCAGAGCCCTCCTCGGCCCTTTGGATCTCCAGAGACAAGTTATGGAGACCCTAGCTATGGTTTGGAAACTGGAGGGGACTGAATGGATCCATAAGGATACAGGGGTGAAGAAGGCTGTGAGAGAAGGGGTACTGGAGTTTGTCCACAGGTACTGGGGTGAGTCTGATTTAAAACTTAAACTGAACATTTTTCCCTTTTTGATTTCCAAACTGTTTGAGACGAGCCTCAAACCTAGTCTGGAAAACAATACTTTTGTTATAAATGACAAGATATAGTATTATCTTTTCTGTCATTCTTCGAACTCCTCCAGACTGCCCACCGGTCATCCCTCGGTGTCAGTGGGGCGCTGAGACTCACAAGGCCCCGCCCATCCCACTCTCCCTGCCCCTCCCCTTCCTCTACATCCACCACACGTATGAGCCCAGCCAGCCCTGTCTGACCTTCCAGCAGTGTTCCCAGGACATGAGGGCCATGCAGCGCTTCCACCAGGACGTCCGCGGGTGGGACGACATTGGATACAGGTGGGTTGACCTCATCTGTTTGCCGGCAAATGTGCGAATAGCCAAACACAACCACGGGATTCAAAGTCGTCATGATTCAAAAGGCACTTATGTTGACACGCTGGCTTGGGACCGCACCCCTCCCTTGCAGCTTCGTGGTAGGCTCCAACGGTTACCTCTACGAGGGCAGAGGCTGGCTTCACCGTGGCCGACACACCAGGGATCACAACTCCATAGGCTATGGGGTGGCCTTCATCGGTGACTACTCTTCCTCTGTGCCCAGCCGCCACTCCCTGGAGCTGGTGAGACA
This sequence comes from Hypomesus nipponensis, assembly GCF_054491055.1. Lineage (NCBI taxonomy): Eukaryota > Metazoa > Chordata > Actinopteri > Osmeriformes > Osmeridae > Hypomesus > Hypomesus nipponensis. The sequence continues at coordinate 8,256,486 of NC_140381.1, forward strand.
CCATCTGCTCAAGTGTGCTGTGGATAAGGGGCGACTGGCCGCCAACTACACCATCCACGGGCACCGACAAGTGGTCAACACAACTTGCCCTGGAGACGCCCTCTTCTCAGAAATCAAGAGCTGGGAGAATTTCAGGGTAAGAAACAGGTCTGTTTTTTTTAAGTAAAATAAAGATGAAGGATGCCTATACAATCATTTATGTATTTCAGTTACGATTTACACACTGTAAATAATGTTTGCTCACTTATTTCTTTCCTCACAGGAGCCAAGTTCCATGTGAATAAAAAATAAGTATTATTATTCATTTTTGATCAACGGTGTTGTTGTCAATACTTGAACTGGAGTCAAAGATTCAAGCAGTGCACTTATGTGTACACCTATAGTGGGACAGGCAATCAAAATCTGTCAGTGGAATTGTGAACTTTTAAAAGGGGCCGCAAGGTGGAGCCCAAAGCCATTCCGTTTTGGACTACATTCTGTAAGAGTTACCTTATCTGTCCCGGTGTCATTCGACAGTATATAATGTATAATGAAAGGAAAACGTGTGGTCATAATAATGTAGTTGGGAATACCAATATACATTTATACATTGATAAAGATTCGATGTGGAAAATAAAACATGACAAGATGCATAAGTTGATTTGAATAATTTAATTACCAGCTTATAGATGGATGGGTGGAAACTTGCATGAACGGTTGGAGGATGGAGAAACTATGGATGGACAAAGTAGTTAAAAGGAATTGATGGCTGGAAGAAAACTTGGGTAGATTGTGTTTCAGATTGGTGATGTCACCAGTGGGTAGGGTATCTCGCCGTTCAAAATCTCCTTGACTCCTTGAGACCAGGCGGTGGAGCTGGAACAATCACCACCAGCAACATAGTAGCGAAACTTCTGCAGCAACATCGAGTTCAAACATAAGTTATGCTGGCCCAAATGGGTGATAAATTCAGTTTTCGGTTTTGAAAGCCTGACGGATTTTGATAAGCCTACGTTTTAGGGGATGAAATACACGTTTATTGGGAATTTCGTTATTTTTTTGTTCCTGCACCCGAGTATCTGCTCGAGCCGAGGGAGGGTGTAATCATGGCACTGCTATGCTGATGCAGGCCACTATGCCGTGACTCCATTCTTCTCCATTCACTGTGATACTAACGTTAGCTACCCGCTACAACCATAGGGTTCGTCGGAATTCATTTGAAAAAGTAATAGACACAGACACATGAATGATAAATATTTTCTATAAACTTACGTCAAGCTGGAACTTTAAGGGGTATGTCTAATCAAGGAGTTCGGAGAAATGGCCCAGTAAAGCTGCGGTTGACAGGTAAGAATTTAAAACCCCAGCTAGCCATCTACTAGCTAGCTAACGTTAGCTTAGCCTGTACTAGCAAGTTCTGTATGTCGTGCATTTTGGCTATAACCACAAATTCAATTCAGTGTTGTTAGAGCTAACTTAGTTAGATAAAGTTTTTGTCTTTTAGCCACGTTAACTCAGTCATATACGCACATATGTTGTTGTAAGAAACTATAGATAGGTAGCTACCACACTGACTATAACCAGCGTGCTAGTACCATTTGATGGATGGGTTTATAAAGCTGGCTAGCAAACAACAATGCTAGGTAGCTAGGCTAGCTAACCTGATGAATTAGTCTAGCCCCCCGTTGGCTAACCCCCATTCTTCCAAAGAGAATATTTGCCCTACGTTCTACCAATTCTGCTTAAATTGTGTGAGCCTCTGTTCAGTTTCAGTGGATGTGTATCTAGTTAGCTGGTGTTCTTATCTCAAATGTTCTAACCAGCTTGTACACAATATTTTTTTGTAAAAAAAAAAAAAGAAGGCTTAATTTAATGTTATCAAACTGAATTGGTTCCTTAACTTAAAAGCTAACAAACTTGCCTGTGTTCCAAATGTCTGCTAAATATCTTGCATGTCATATTGGTTTCTTAAAATTTGATTATTTCATCAAGTTCAGTGTGTTTGCACCAAATTTTAACAACGTAGGCTGTCATTATCATCCCATTATCATTAGGCTACATTAAACAAATGATGTTGATGTTCATAAAACAATAACCTTTTGCACGAGCCAGTTTATATTCCCTGCCAAGAGTAAGCCATATCAAGGAGGTTTTAAATGTGGTGTGAGTTAATGATTGGAATGTTTCTGCACAATGAGCCATGCTTTAAAATCCCTTTAACGTCTCCTATAAGGTCATCCAATCAACCCTTTAACGTCTCCTATAAGGTCATCCAATCAACATGTTCCATTAGCTTCTGTCTGTGTATTACAACCCAAACATTTGCAGGTTTACATGAGAGGGCCCTGTTTTGACTGGGGAGAGAGGGAGATGACAGGCGTTGCTTTTCATGTTTCTCCCAGATCAGGTCAAAGCAAATTCCAGACCTCTCTATCTTGTGGGACTGGCCAAATTAAATATTTAATCTGGTAATGTGCTAGCTGGAGCTCACAGAGGGGGGAAAAAGGGCTTCTCGGTCTGGCATTGGTTATGGTGTCCGATGGGCTTTTCCTTTGTCAGTACTTTACTGCACATTGTCATGATATCTTGCAATTGTTTGCTATTGTGGTGCACTACTGTCAAGTCATACCTGCTAGATAGGCTTCCCTTATTAAATATTTTGAATGCTGAGATAAGCAAGCAAAGTAATCGCTCTACAGTGGATCTTAGGTCTGTCTGTGTGCGATCCATAGAAGGCTCATACGCAACAATCAAGAAATTCTGTGTTAGGGAGCAGCATTACCAATGAGCTGCCATTGCAAATGTCTGGGTCTCGTTTTTTCCATATGGGAAATGGTTTTAAATGGGCCACAGTGGTCTCCATTAGGAATCCCTGGAATGTGAGACCTCAGAGAGGAAATGTGAGTCTCTCCCGATCATAGGAACATCCTCTGTCTCGTTGGTTGACCTAGGAGGGGGGGGGGGGGGGGGAGGGAGGGCCTCCACCTTCCGCTCTGAGGAGAACTGCATTCAAGTTGTTCTTTAGTGTGTGTGTGTGGTTCTGGGTGTGGATGTGTGTGGGTTTCTGCCATTGCATGGTCTCATGGTGTCTGCTCTGTGCTCTCCCCCAGTGCTTGGCTTGCAACAAGGTAGAGAGAGGGATGAGCTTAGAGATGGCTATAACTGTACCTTTTCAGAGCCGAGCCAACACACTCACCGCTGTCTAATCGATAAACTCCTATCTGCTGCCGCGAGGCCTGGGGAGGGTTCCCTGGCAGTGTTTTTTTTTTGTGGTTTTTCTTCTTCTGTGGATTTGCCATTTACCAAGCATTCAAACTGTCAGTTAGTCGCAGCTTGCCTGCAATTTATTTACCATTTCCTCTCTGTCTCAGATGCAATTTCACTCAAGGAATAAGGGGGCTAATCAAGGCCCAGCGGTTCAGCTACATTCCACCGACATCTGAGATCAGTCCCACCCCCACCCCCCCCCCCTCCTCCCTCTTTTCCCGACTGTTTTCCACAGGCCTTGGCCCTCGAAGCGCTACTCTTACATCAGGGGGGGAATTGATGGATTGTTTAGCGCTGGCGGCTCTGTTATTGTTTGCCCACTGGGCATTTCCCCCTTCACTGATGTCGCCTGTCGTTTTCAGAATGAGATGGGCGCCCTCACCATGTTTACTGCCAAGGTTGTAAATTGGAACAATCTGGGCCAAAAGAAAGCTACTATTTCTAACACTGCAGGGAGGTGACAATCGCTGTTTGTTCTCGCTCCTCTTGTCTTTCTTTCTGCCTCTTTCGAGCTGGCCATAGCTGCTGCTGGGAGCCGGGCTGGCCGCGTGCTCTCACTGCTGTGCCGTGCTGTCGTATCCATGTGGTCCTTCACCTCCAGTTGGCACATTGCTCGCAGTGAGAGACTGGAAGAATTGTCTCAGGATCCACTGTTGTGGAGCGTACACACACACACACACACACACACAGACACACACAGACAGACAGAGCTCTCAGTGGAATAGTATTCCAGATCAACCGTCATGAGACTCGAACTCTCCCTTGAGAAGAACCCTCTGTACCCCTCATCGCCCTGTCTCCCAACCTCTCTCTCGCTCGCTCGCTCGCATTTTGGGAAGTCTACCCTGGAGCCGTCGTGAGTGTGTGTGAGTGGGGAAAAGCCAGGAAGCTGGTGATTAAGATAAAGGCCCAGCCTCCGTCCTAGGCCAAACATTAGCGGTGGAGGGGAGTGCATTTTAGGGAAGTTAGACGGGGCCACCGGTCTAGGCATTCTGTCAGCGGCCACAAAATAGAGCTGTTTGTGTGTGTGTGTGAGCGCATGTCTCCTCTGTGTCTGTGTGTTTCCTCGAAGGGAACACACACTTCCACAGGATGTATCGTCAGCACGCGATGCTGAACTAATTCGGGAGCCCTGGTGACTCTCCCAAAATGTAGGAAATGCATTTTGGGATGCAAACCAACAAACGGAAGTAGTCTGTGTCCGTACCCTTATTCCTGCCAGCGAACCACCCATCAATCCATCTTCTCCTCCTGCTAACTGCTAGCTGGATTAACAAATCTGTTGTATTAGGGCTGGTTCACAGTCCAGCAGGCCTGACCAGATGTTTTGAATGAAAGCAGATTAAAGGCCCATATTTGCTCTTAATCTATACGTGAAACGTGGGTTGCCCAGCGTTAAGAATCAAGCACGCATTGGGTATTGTCCTGTCAACTTGGCCCGTCTTTGAGCCTTTGTTTTATCGTGCTTTCGCCACTGTGGCATCGCCCGGGCCTTTTTTCCGCTCCAGACTAGATTCATACAAAAGAGCACAACAGTTGCAAGTGGCCTGCGATGAGCAAGTCTGAATTTCACAATGGTGTGATTCAGCTGTTTGGCCGGGGCGACGGCAGCATCCAGACAGAAGCTTAATTTGGACTCCGCCAGGCCCCGCCGAGCGGTTTGACCCACTTAAGGAGCAATCAATAGCCCGGGCTTTGTCAGAAATCCATTTCAGCAATCTCCTCCTAAGTTTCTCAGCAGAAAAATGAAAAGGCCTTGTGTTGGCTCTCGAGCTGAATATCAATGGACGCCGGCGCTGCCATTCGTGTCTGTGTTCTTCTGAGGGGCTCACTGTTCTAAGTGTAGAGCTTTTGATGCTCTTGTTAAAGAGAAGGATAGAGTGCGTGACCCGGCCCTTGGTGATCACAAGGGTACGGTAGGCTATTCTTTAGTCTTTGCGTTGGCCATTTCCATAATGCTTACTTCTGGCTTTCTTGTCTTGTATCAAAGACCTGTTTCTCGCTCTCCTCTTTGACTTGGCCCCATGTTTCTTCTATAGGGGCTGTCACTGTGCTTTCTGGACACGTCAGCACAATGTTCCACTGAGAGCACTGTCTGTGTGTGTGTGTCTGTGTGTGTGTGTGTGTGTAGGCAGTGTCTGCAGGAGTGTGTGCATGTCTTGTCTGCTCAAACGTTTCACACTTGACATGCTGTAGCGATGCAGCGGGCCATCTGGGAGTATGGCTCGACTGCATCTGTTCTTTTCTCCTTTTCCTTCTCTTCCTCCTCCTGCTCACTCTCTCCCTCTCCTCCTCCTCCACTCGTTCGAGGCTGTCTTCTCGTGTTTTCTCTTAAAAAGCTTCAAACGTGTGCTTTGCTGTCGTATTCTAAGCGAGCGCAGACGCACAGAAAGCTGGCTTCCTCTGTAGAATGCCCTCCAGGCTTCTGAAGGTGAGCTGATATCTCAACACAGCCTTCTGGGTAATGTAGTCCCCCCCCTCTCCCCCCCAAGCTACTGGCTCTAAGCTCTTAGTGTATATATAACCTTGACTGTGTCATTGTTATGTTGTTATGTTGTTGTAATTTAAAGGTAACGATGAGATGGCTAGGTAAGTTGATGCAGGAATCGATACCGTCCAGCCAATTTTCCCAAGCCCACCACCCTCAGTCTGAATAGTCTTGTCTGTTTCAGAGTGTAGTCTATGTGCCACGACGCATAGAGCCCTTGTCAAAGCGGGGCAGTGATATAGGGTGGTCTTGTGTATAATGCATGCTCCCCGGCTATGTGCGAGCCTGCCAGTTCCTGTTTGGAGAGACCTGTGTCATCCACAAGGCCCCCCCCCCCCAGTCTCAGGAGCCGGGCTGCAGGCTGGGCTTGTGTAGTCTGTGTGCAGGGGCCTTGTCAGTGAACTGCGGCAAAGGGGGGGATGTTCCTCAGCGAGAGAGGGGTCCTTGTGTTGTGGTCCAGGTGCGGGCCCGACCCGGCCTGCCTGCCACGCACGTCCCTCCAGACTTCCTCCCCCTCTTGTTTAGTCTGCCCCCCCCCCCCCCCCCACACACACTCCAGATGACTGGGCCCAGACGCGGAGCTGCGCCAGGGGGCCCCCGGTGTTCACGTGTCAGCGCCTCGCTCGTTTCCCCCCTCCCTCTCACATGGAAGCCCTTTATGCTTTATGTCCTGCCCGTCAAGGCTGTGTAGACGCGGCCCCTCACAACAGATGACCCATTCTCCCGTCCCTTCGCCGCCGAGCCTCAGCTGGCCGAGGGGGGGGGGGGGGAGATAACGGGAGCCGTCGTCGTTAACGGGCCGGGCCATGGTTACGAGGCTGTTATTCCCTCCGTTGCCAAGGCCGTGCCATGCGTCGGGAGGGGAATATCTGACTAGACGTGCTTCAGACTTACGACTTCGAAGTGAGAAAGTGGAATCATCACCAATTCAGTTTCAGCCAACGCCTCTCTCCCCCTTCTCCAAGCAGATGGTTTAGTCCGCGTAATGGTTTTGTAATGTAGCCTCACAGCTGCTTGAGCAGCCTCTTTGGCACATTCCGTTCCAATCAAGATGGGCTAGTTTATTTGCCTCACTGCCAAGTGGCCACTGTGTTGTGGTTCTGTGTGTGTTGTGTGTGTCGTGAGTGTTTTTTGTAGGATGGCACCAGTTCGCCAACAGGTCTGGGGAATGCAAGTGTTTGCTAATCTCAGTTCATCCTAATGTCGGACACGTTGGCCTCGGAACAAACTCCAGTCTAGGGGCCCGTAATGACTTCTTTACCAGGGTTCTGGCGCACGCCTTGCTGTGCGTGTTCTGATTGCAGCAGGTTCATGTAGCCACTCCATGTGGCTCACCTGCCCAGACAAGACGGGGTGGGGGGGGTGGGGGGGGGGGGTGGAGGGTGGCAGGCAGGCAGCTGTCTGTTTGCAATGTTGACACCACATACAAAGGCCTGTCTTTACTCTGCTCCAGAGCAAGCAGGTGGAGGAGATGTAGACCCGCCTAACCGATGTTCCACGTTCCCCTTTGTGGTCCGAGGCGTTGAAAAGGTGGCGGTGGGGGGGGGGGGGGGAGAGGCTGTCAAAACGTCTGCTGAAATGTGTTTCTTTTTTTTTTTTGCCGTGTCATTGGAAGACGTGGTCTAGCCTAATGTGGCTGTCTGCGTTCTGCCCCGGCTGTACCTGCAACCCTCTACGTCTGGAGGTGCCGGCTTTTTCCAAGCAGTCTTCGTTTTGATGATTCATGCAAGTTTCATCTCCCCCCACCCCCCCCGCCCACCACCACCTCCTTTTCTGACCCCCTCCCTCGGATTTCTTGCAGCCGAGGAATTCTGGCAGCCACCAAAGTTCTGTCTAGACAACAAGCAAGAATTTTATTGTTATTACAGCTCTTGAATCCGAGGATTTAAAAAGAGCCCCCACCTCCCTCTCCCGACAGAACGGGCCATTTTGGTATGTTCTCACACTACCGTGTGTGTTTTTGTTTTGGATTCTGGCACGACTCACTCTGATTTATGGGGGTATAATTCCATAATGCGGGGCGAGGAACGGCACAGCCTCGCTGTTTGTGGCCATCTTAGTTTCACCTCCTCTGTTTTCATGCTGTGAGGGGGGCGAGCCCCAAAACTTGGCGTGTCACGTTATGGCGTCCGGTTTCGTTGATACATTTGTTTTCAGTTTACACGGGCTTCATATTGAGTCTGTCCGTACCACACAGTCCACATGGAAAATCTGTTTGCCGAGAGAAGTTTGCTGGCTGGGGGCTTGTCCCTAACAGGCTGGCTAACATGGTTAGCTCATGATGGATTGCCTTGATACTCGATATGGTTTCTGATGATTTAATTTGAGGCGGGCAAAGTCAAAGAGAAAGATTAGGGCGAGAATAAAGAATAGACCTTCTCGGTTTCTCTCTTTCAACCCCGTGACGCAAGCGTGATGCAGTCTGTTGAAATCCGAAAGCTCGCACTGAAAAGAGAGCGAGAGAGAGAGCTTGCTTTATCTGCTATTGAAATTATACTTGAACTTTGGAAACGGAAAGACCGCCCTCCTCACGGTTGTATAACGGCAGTGCTGCAGACGTCAAGGTGGGCTGAAAGACCACACTCCGAATGCAGAATACATTAAACCTGACTAAAGTGCCGTTTAAAGCCTTGGGTAGGCGCTTGTCTATTTGGCAGAGAACTCCCTCACAGCGTCTCAGTTGTAAAGCATTGATGGACTGGCTTGTAGGCCTCACACTGTACAGTGTCATGACTTGTGTTTCAGGCTTGTTTTTGTTTGTTTTTTTTCTTTCTATTGAAGACGCAGACTTGCTGCAGAGCGCACTTCAGCAATGCTCTTGCACTTAGACCTGTATTGCTATGGCATTCACGTTGACCCCAGAATGACCTCGATTCACCCTATTTCTCGTTCGTCGCCCGCCCCGGATCTGGCTCAGACAGCAGGTGCTGACGGCGTCGCTTCTCGTCGCGGTTTTGAATCTGCCTCGTCTAGCATCTCCTCTTCCTGCCCCCCCCCTCCCCCCACCACCTTCCGTCCCCACCGTCGCCACAACAGTGCAGATATGTTGCCGTACCGAGCAACCGCCAGCGTTCACAACCCCTCTAAAGACAGCCTTGTTCGACGTCTCGTGATGTTGTTGAGGGATGTTTGGTGGGCTGCGGCTCGACGCCATGCCTGCTCTGTCTCGGTGCTCCGTCAGCAAAGGTGAACCGCTATTGGTGTGTGCGTGTGTGTGACAGTGGGAATGAGAGGCAAAAATGTAAAGCGCTTTGAGTACCGTAAAAAGGTACTAAAGGTTGAAAACGTGGTGCAGTCCATTGACTATTTACCATGATAGGAGCTGCAGCATTAATGCCTTTGACATTGCATCTCTCTCACTCAGCGCCCAGCCTGAATGAGGGGTCTTTGGTTTCATCATTTTGATGGAGATCATGGAGCCAGTCGGGCGCCGTTGTTCCGTCTCACCACCATAAGGGGGGGGTTCCACCTGGCTGGTTCACTTACAATGAAGGGCTTTGCTGTCACGCTCATGTCCGTTTTGGCGCTCAAACCAGCTGGGGTTAGTCTTTGACTCTAATGTCACGGTGACGTCTTCTGATATTAGCGGGAGACGGCTAATATCCATGGCCCTGTTGGAGGAGGGTGGTTCCATGGTTCGGCATTAGTATTCGCTTCATCCCATCTGCGAGAGCCTTATCTGACTCATTATTAGCACCTGTCCTCTGCCTTCACTGTAAGCGATAAGGCTCCACAAGCTGTGTTTGAGTAGGGTTGTCAGCTTCAGGGTCTCTGTGCCTGGTATTACGTCACTACGTCACATCACTATGGCACTCCCAGGCCACAAAAGTCCTGGACCTCCAGTGTAAGTCTGCCAAACTCGGCTGAATATTTATGTGTACACAGAGAGCTGCTGCTCTCAGTCCCCCATCTCTAGCTCTCTCTCCCTCCCGCATCTCTAGCTTCTTCTCTCTCTCTCTCTCTCTCACAGGTGGGGGGGGGGGGGTCAATCATCTGAACAGCAGAGACGGAACACGACAGGCTGTGTTCCATCTCTCTACCTCCGTCATCCATCTCTCCTTTCCTCTCTCTTCTCCGCTCGCTCACTTACTTCTGGCTTTCTCTCCGTCTTACTGTTCCGCTCACCAGCTTGCATTTGGAAATCCTCTCCCCTCCCGCTCCTCTCCTTCACCTATCGCGACGCCGATCGTGCCAGAGAGGGAGTCCATATGCTGGAGGAACAGACCACGGCACCTGGCACCTGCGCCCCCGGTGGCAGTGCCATGCTGGCAGGTGGTGGCGCGGCATCGCTGCCGTACCGTCTGTGGGGCTGGAGGCGAGAAGGCGAAGCCCCCTGGTGCCCCATGTGCCAGGGCCGCCCAGGCGTCTCATTAGTCCAGCCCATATGTGGGGTGGGGAGGATTGGGCTTGGATGCGTCACGACAGAGCCTCCTCCTCGCCTCGTCCTAGACGGGGGGAGGGGAGGGTGGGAGGGGTGTTAGACTAGACTGGGGGAGGGTGGTGTTAGACTAGACTGGGGGAGGGTGGTGTTAGACTAGACTGGGGGAGGGTGGTGTTAGACTAGACTGGGGGAGGGTGGTGTTAGACTAGACTGGGGGAGGGTGGTGTTAGACTAGACTGGGGGAGGGTGGTGTTAGACTAGACTGGGGGAGGGTGGTGTTAGACTAGACTGGGGGAGGGTGGTGTTAGACTAGACTGGGGGAGGGTGGGGGTTCTTGCGTTTTTTGAGTCTCTCACACTTCTAGTTCTCATTAAGGCGTCAATGTAACATTTGAAGTGTCGACGGGTATGTCTGTATTGGCCTGAGTGCTTGTTTGTGCATTGATGTTTGACCTGGTGTGTGAACTATACGGTGTGTGTGTGTGTGAGAGCGTGTAGATACGAGGGGGTCCCATTGTTTTCTCCCTCTACCCAGGAGTGGTTGACACACAGGTTGTCCCCTGGGTGCTGGAGCTCCCCTCCTCAACTGACATTGTCCCTAAGTAGCTGTGTCACAGACTTTAGAAAAACTGGCACATTCATTTCCTTGAGCGAGCCCTCTGTCTTCCTCCTCTTCCTCTCCCCCCCCCATCACCCACTCCAGATGGGAAATGATTCATCGTCTCTGAATGGGCTGAGCCATACTTTGACTGCGTGTGTGTGTGTGTGTGGTTGAAAATTCAGACTGGTATGGTGTGACATGAGGTTCCTGTACAATGTGCCTGCATTCTCACGGTCCTGTGTCATGCCCCCCCCCCCCACCCCCCTCCTCGCATATGGTTGTCCAATTTAAAATAATAACCAAAATGTAACTCAATACTCCGCCATCATCAAGTGCAATCGCTGAATGTTTAATGCACTGTACATTCCTTGTCGATGTACCTCACTTCCTGTCCCATCCCACTCCGGTAGTGTGAGCGAACAGTGGCCGCTGGTGGCAGTGGTAAAACACCTTTCCTTACCCCCCTGAGTCACGCACCTGTAGGTCTCTCCTGTGCCCATAGCAGCCCACAGTCGAGCGCTGGCTCCCAGCCTTGGTCCGGCCGGAAACGGCAGTGCCGTTGGTCACAGTTACTTTACATTCCAGACCGGTTTGTGTTTTGCGTGCATCATAAAGTCAACAAGGGCGAGTTCCTCTGAAGTTACCCGCCTCGTGGTCAGGTTCCTCTCCCACGCTGCGCTCGTCGGATAAACAGATACTCTTGCTACTCTTATCAGATCGAGCGGGATAAGTAAAAAGGAGAACCAGTTTCTGAGTAGGCATGACTCATCAGCAACGGCTGTGCTCCAAGGGTCCGTTTCACCACGTTCACAACCACACAGCCGGTTGGCGTCTAGACTGCTGGAAGGCAAGTCGCTTACGCCAGGCGTGCGCCGTTAAGAATACGAGGCTTAGCCCCTCCACTTTTGAAATCTCTCCCTCGCGCCTTCACTCTCCTTTCGTCCTCGTCATCCCCCCCTCCCCCTCCACTCTCCTTTCTTCCTCGTCATCCCCCCCCCTCCACTCTCCTTTCGTCCTCGTCATCCCCCCCCCCTCCACTCTCCTTTCGTCCTCGTCATCCCCCCCTCCCCCTCCACTCTCCTTTCGTCCTCGTCATCCCCCCCCCCCCCCTCCACTCTCCTTTCGTCCTCGTCATCCCCCCCCCCCCTCCACTCTCCTTTCGTCCTCGTCATCCCCCCCCCCTCCACTCTCCTTTCATCCCCCCTCCACTCCGCATGCTCTTGCTTACCTCCCCACCTTTCCCCTTTTCGTTACGCCTCTCTCCACCCCTCGTTCGCTTTGTTCCTCTCGTCTCCCCTCTGTTTTCCCCGGACGTCCCCCCCGCGTCCATTCCTCCGTCCCTTGCTTCATCTTCACCTCCACTTTCCCTCCTTTCACGAGCTTTCTCTTCCTTTAGCTGTCATACTTCCTTCCTCAGGGTGGGTCAGCTACAAGCCCCCACCCCCCCTTTCCCGCCTCTTTAATGAATGACTGGCATCCAGAGCATCTAGAATATGGAGGGAGCTAGGGAAGAAAGGAGAGGTAGGAGGCGGAGTAATTGATAGCCGAGGGGAAGTCCTCTGGTAGATCAGAGTTGTGGTGCGGCGACTTCTGTGCAGCGAGTGTTGTTGTTGTTGACATGCCACTTGTTTGGTGTGTGTTGCGTAGCAGAGCCTACTTTATACTTCTAATGCACTGATGTTTGTGTGTGTGTGTTGGTTCCCTCAGCTAAAGCCTCAAGGGAGGCTTGACGAGGGGAAAAGGAAGTCTTTTGTTTGCCGTGGAACAATGCTGTGAATGAGACGGTGTGGGGCCGAAACAGGAGTCATAACAGGGCAGGGGTGAGGGGCGTGGACGTACCGGTAATGGCTTACTGCACTGAGGGGGTACCAGTGCGCGTGGGCCTCCTCATTTCAACAGCTAAGCTTGCCTGGGTCCTGACGCAGACACCGTGACTGGCACCAGGAAGATTTAGGCATGTGGATGCTTGTGTGTGCCATAGTTCCTTGAGGAGAGAATGTTTTTGTTGTAGCGATTTCCCTCTCCAGTTTAGTTCTAGGCCTTGGTTCACAGCCTGTTCTGGTACTCTTTCACCAAGTGGTCAGTGTCATGAAGGCTCCTTTGGGAGAAGTTGGCCGTCGGCACAGAGCCAGCTTCGAGTTGAGCCTAGACCCACTGAGGAGTCACAGTAGCCAAGGTAACCCTATAGCTTACGCGTTGGATTTGAGTGGATGTCATTGACTGGGTGTGGCCATGCTAGTCCTGCACAACACTCTATTCTCAGCTACTTCCAGAGGCGATGGCCAACCTGACACCTTAACTGGGTTTTCGAAAGATAACAAAATGGCTGTCATTCTATTTTTGATGTCTTCCCACCACTTTCCTCTCAGGTTATGGGTCGGTTGCAGGTTGAGGGCAATGACCCCTGGAGTGTTAAACTCCTTTGTGTCCTGAATCTAGTTACAGAGACACTGATGCCATACCTGCTGTTGGTCATGAGAGAAAGGAAAAACTGAGGGGGACTAGAGGATGAATAAAAACGAGCATACTCTTATGCAATGTGTTTGTTTATTTGAAACACTTGTTATTGTGGTTGCAATGGCCAGGCTGTGTTTTGCAAGCTTGATTTACTTCTCAATTATTGCTCAGGAGTGGAGCGTTTCCTTGTAAACAGTGTCCAAGCCACGGTGTCGACAGTGCTAATATTTGCGCCCACCTAATATTTAATTTGTTAAATGTGTGTGTGTGGATAAAATGTAATTTAAACCAGGTTTCAGTGGAAAAACACAGACCCATAGGGTTATATTCCAACATTTGTTTCTGACATTCTTGCGTACTTCTAGCATCAGTTTCAATTGTTTCATCATGCCTCCACTTAACCCCCACCCCGCACCTTCCCCCAACCGTGAAATACCGACTTTTGTCCCGACAACATGTCGATATGCTGCAGAGTCTCTTCGTTCTAGACACCCTCACCCCTGAGGACCAGACAACATTCTGCCTCTGATCACATTTGGCAGCTCTGTTTACGTCTCCAGGGCTGCCGTTACACCAACCAGGCCGACGGCCCTTGCACTGTCCAGTCGGCTGAAACATGGGTTTGTATAATGCGACTTGTTGATATGAAATAACGTCCAATAAAAAAAGCCCCCAGACTTGTCTGATAATAGGTCATGCGTCTGATAGATTAGCGTTGGGCCGTAAGCATTCCAGCCATGCTCAGAGGGGTAAATTCACTACCGAATCATTGTTTTACCAACCGTAATAGGCTAACTAAGTAGCCTGCTGTTGGCACAGCAACGCCACTCCTTGCTTGACTCAGAGCCACTCTACCTAATGTGTTTCCAGAGAAAGAATTCTAATGGGAACAAATGGACCGGAAAATAGCCTTATAGTCGACTGAGGGGGAGTTCGGCCTGTATGCGCGATCACGCAACCTATCCTGTAGCGTAGCTCGCATCCAGACACCCAGACCGCTTCCCAGGGCAGCTCTGGTCTGTGGTAGAGTTGGGTAGCGTGACTGCCCTGCAGGAGGCTGTTGTTAAAGGCCAGGGTAGGCAGTGTTGTTGAGAAGCACTTTTTGTCATATTTGCCGAAATAAACTTCACATCCTGAGAGCAGCAAGTAAATCGAAAGGTTTGGCAGTAAAAATTAAATTAATCTGATATCTGTTAGCTGGAAAGACGGTGAAAAAAACGACCAGTCCATAAGGTCGGACCGGCACTAATGATTGGACAGCATCCGGACCGAATACAATGATTGGATGGGCTACTTGTCTGTCTACCTACTTCCCGGCAGTAGTCATTCAGCAGTTCATGTGTTTTGGATGAGTGACTTTGTAGGGAGGGGTGGGAAATTTAGGTTTGAATCCTTTCAAACTCAAGCAGAACGTGCCTATCCTGCCTTTAATGCTAGTGGTCTATGACCTAGGGGGATTTTGTTGATTGAACAGAGATTTGCTGAGCCTGTTAGTCTCAAGCTGGCAATCAATCCTGATCCACTTCCTGGCGGGTGTGTGGCGCTTAAGACCTCTCACCTCTATGACCAGGACTAATGGATCCAGAAGGGAAGCATTCACTACCACCTTCCTTTCAGACGTGTCTCCTACCTCTGAGGCAATGACGGGGTTTGGGGGAGCAGCTCACTGCTCCAGTGTCTGGCTAGCGGTGTCCCCCCCACCCCTTGCAAATGAACTGCTAGCTAGCTACCGTAGGGCTCCCTCGGGAGTGGGCTGGTGGTAGACCTCTGTGGATGACACAGCGTCTGGGGCAGTACGTGGCTGCAGTCTCCCTCTATGGCTTGACAGTGGAAGAGTTGGGGTTAACCCCTTTGTTACCCGTGTGGTTGGGACGTAGGGCGTGCACACCATGCCTCCATGCGGCGTGTCATGTCGATGAAGTCCCGGCAGGCTTAGAGATTCCAGAAGCCCAAAAGTGGATTAGCGGGGGTAAGCAACAGTCATGGTCGGGGTCAGAGTGGGGTTGAGGATGGGGGGCTGACTGCCTTATGGGTTAGGGGAATCCCCTTTAGAAGAAGCTTGTGGGGGAAACTCCCTGATGCTCTGACATTAGTGGTCAGCTGGTGCAGGGGCTGTCAAAGCACTCAAGTACACATTCACGCCTTCCAGGGAAATCTTTCCCGCTCCACTCACCACCCCGAGTGGTACACCACAGTAGCTAGGCGGCAGCCATTTTGTTACCTCCGTTTAACCATGTTATTCCCCATGAATCTCCCCCTGTGAGGCTACACCACTGTGCCCCATGGTTATCCATCACAGACAACAACGTTTTTGAGCAAACTGGCCCGACCTTGACTGAAAAGCTTGTCTGTTTTTCCGGGGGGGGGGGCAGGGGGGGAGGCTAAAAGTTCACGGGTCCATCAATAATGCAGGGTGTTTGTGTGAAGAAGATACCACGTGTGGTGCCACTGAGAATAAAGCAGTGTTTCCTTGTCCT
Organism: Hypomesus nipponensis; assembly: GCF_054491055.1. Classification (NCBI taxonomy): domain Eukaryota; kingdom Metazoa; phylum Chordata; class Actinopteri; order Osmeriformes; family Osmeridae; genus Hypomesus; species Hypomesus nipponensis. Next base: position 8,272,135 of record NC_140381.1, read on the forward strand.
CCTTCCTTCCTGCTCGAGGCCATAAATTTGCTTTCAGAACTTGTGTGTTGGATCATTGGGAGTTTAAGAGGCTAACGCTCTCACACAGTCCTCTTGAGGCTATGTGGGCTTGTTCCATCTGCGATTCACGCAGTCTATACCTTGTCACCAGAGAGGTAAGTGGGTCGAGACTGTGTGTGTGTCTGTCCTAATCAAGCCAGACTTTATGCATGGGTGATTCTGCAGGGTTGCTCATCAACCTGCTGCCCTTGACACGGACCCTGCCACTCTGGTTGGCACGGCACCACAGCTGGCGTTGGTGTCCTGAACCAGCAAGCACTCTGGAAAACATCAGCATTTCATTCAAGGCTTTGCAAGCAACCCCACCACACATCGGCGAAAGTCTCTCCTTGTACTGCAGGTCAGATCCGACCTCCTTCCAACCTCCACGAGGCTTCTCGAGTGTCGCTCGTTTCATTTCATCCATCACTCCGGCCCTTTGTGGTTCCTCTCATCCATTCATCGCAGGGCGGCCTGATCTACCCAGTAACAGAGCCCAGCAGAGCCAGGGGAGAGGTCATTGATGTGGTGAAAAGAGGCTTTTACCTCAGTCTGGGGGAGACAGTGGAGAGCAGTGTGCAGGTAATCCTCTAATCTCCATTAGCGTTGGGTAACAGGAGACCTGCAAGTCCCCTAGCTTTAACCATGCTAGCTACCGCTCCCAGCTTTAGCTCGCCACGCTATCTTGTTTCCGCTGCAACGCGAGAGCCTGTGTGGTCGCCGCGGGTTACGACCTCCTGTCGCCATGGGACGCGACCCTCATCTGTTGGCCGATCGCTGTGCCATGCGTGACCAAAGCTTGACCAGGAAGCTGCCGTAACCCTCCTATGACCTGAAAACAGAGGACACCACGAAGGTTCGATAAAGGAAGCCGAGGGGAGTCTACTCTTGTATAAGGTTCAACTATTTTAGCCGTTCTCCTATCGGCTCCGTTCAAGCACTTAGCCGGGTCGTCAAACCACTTGGATTCCTGTTAATCCTCAATTAGTAAGAGCAGGACACTGTGCCCCGGGCTTTTAAATGGCAAGTCCTGTCCTGTGTAACTGAGCACTCTGGCCTCAGCCAAGAACCTGACCTTCTATGGTGGTCAGTCACAACTCGCTGCTTTTGGCGATAATTGCACGGCGGACATTTTGTCCCTGGGGATGCGTCCACGTCGCCCCCCTCCTCGTCCCCTGGCCCGCCTCCAAGCGCAGTGGCTGGCTCGGGTGTCATTTCCCAGCTGACGAGCTGATTGGTAGTTGTCCCACTCGCAGACGAGGGGGCGTCATTTGGCCTCGTCGAGCCGGGATCATCCTGGCCTGCGGCGTTGCCGTTCCCTCCGGTGTCCTGTGCCATTTTGGTCAGCGTTTCGGGTCTCCAGATTGAACGTGTCTTCGTACCGGGTAACTCGTGGCGTCATTTCTGTGGCCGTTTTGGGTCAGTGTGTGTGATATTCCGGTGTGTGTGTGTGTTTGTGGGGGGGAGGGAGGGGGAACTCTGGGAGATGGGGGAGGCTTGTCGAAGGGTGTGGCCGACAGACAGTGGGACCCACACATGATTGTGTGTCTGCGTGTGCTTGTTTATCTGCGGTGCGAGCGCATTTGCATGGCGACCCAAAGCGGTCAAACCGTTGAGGAAACGTGACTCCATACCACTGCAAACCCTCTGAAACCACTCACAGCCCCGCCGAAACAGCCTCTCTCCACTCCCATACACACACACCCACACGCGCTTTCAAAAACACAAAACTGCCACACACAATAGCGGCTTCCTCCAGCCCCGGCCCGGAGTACTAGACATCCCTCTATATGAAAAGCGGGAATGTTGTCAGGCCGCATACCTAATGTCAGGCAGGTCTGTCTGTGTTATGGCTATAGGAGGCTGTCCTGTCTCTGGCTGTCTTGTGGTTTAGGCTAGGGAGAGGGGGGGGGTTGGGGGGGGAGGTAAGGAGGCTAGGGAGAGGAGCGAGCGGTTTGGGGTCGAAGGAAGGCGGGGAGGGAGGGAGGGTGGGTGGGGGGGTGGATGGAGGAGGTCTGGGAATGGAAAGTGCCCCCCATCACCTGCTTCCCTGTTCCTCAGCCTGCATAAATGATGACTTTGGAGCGCCTGTTGAAAAGAGTGCGTGTCTGTCGGGTGTGAATCATGTATGAGTGGATCCGTGTGTGTCTTTGGACATCCATCTATGTGCGTGTGTGTGAGCATCTGAGTGTTCACACACGTGTGTGTGTGTGTCCTGACAGACGGACACGCCAGAGAGAGAGAGACCAGAGGGGAGGGGAGAGTGCATACCACAGCTTTGAGTAATGAGGTGGGCTCTCAGAGCAGTGCATTCCCAGAGACCTCGCCTGGGTAAAGGATCTCTTCCTCGGCTGTGTCTTGTCCTCGCAGGCCTCGTCTGAGGGGGAAACCTCAGCCCCCCGTCTGCTCTGCACGGGGCGTCAGCACGTTTTACCCCCCCCCCCCCCTAACGTTGTTCTGTACCCTCTCGTCAGCTTGGTGTGTGTGTGTGTGTGTGTGTGTGTGTGTTTTGGCCTGGTCAGGGTGTGACGGATTTAAAGTGTAGGTTGGTGTGATGTACATGGTAACAATTAATCACCCTAATGTACACATACACACGCAGCCTGCTAGACTCCCCCAGACCGTAGAGGTCAAGGAGAGTCTCACTCCCAGTCTGGCTCTGGGACAGTCAGCTTTACCGTAACAACCTGACACACACACACACACACACACACACAAGTTCCTCTCTCTCCCCCCCTCCCTCTCTCCCCTCTCTCTCACCTTCTTCAAGTCATCGCCGTCCACTGCCCTGTGACGAGACAGGGCAACTGGGCTCCTCCAGGTGCATCCTTTCGGAATCCCTGTCTGGCTGCCTGGACACTCACACACACCCAGTGAGGACTAAGGACATACCGATGAAAGCATAAATGTTCCTTAAACGACGCCATCCCAGCAGGCCCCTCTGCTCATGCCCGCGTGCAGAGGATAGAGGTGACGGCTACTTGGAAAGCACGGGGCACCCGAGCAGCTAGGGATGTTGGAGAATGAAGGCAAACCGTTCGCGTCTTCTAAATTGGTCTTTGGCAAAGAGAGTTGCTTCTTGGTATATTTTCACCCATCAGCCCCCCCCCCCCCCACACGTACACACCCACACATATGCCACACACACACACTATTCAGCTTAGCAGTTAAATAGTTCTGGGCGGATGGATGGATGAGTGCTCCCGTGTCCTCGACTGCTCTCTGTTTTTCTAGTTCTCCTGTGAAAAGCTTGGCGCTCCCACGCGCCACCACCAGTAGGATGGCCCTGGCCCACCTGGGTCCTGCAACCCCCAGACACCACGAGGAGGAAGATTCAGAGAGATGGGAGAGATGTTAAAAAACCGAGCGATGGAGGGGGGGCGAGGGGGGAGGGGGGGAGGGTGTTCTCTCTCATTCTCTCTCTCTGCCTCACTCTGGCTCGCTCTCGCTGCCTCTTTATCTCTTTGCCTGTTTCTGTCTCTATGGCTCGCACCTCTCTCTCTCTCTGTTTCTCTCTCCCTCTCTCTTACACTCTCCCTCTGTCTCTCTGTCTCTGTCTCTCTCTCTCCCTCTCTGTTTCTCTCTGACTCTCTCCATTGTGTGTTGGCTGCGATGCTCACCTCAGGGACTCACTTCATCCAGGAAAGAATGCTTGTCTGCTCAATATTTTACAAGGGGGAGCCTCTTAAAGCGCTCTCCTCTCAGCCCGTAACGGGAGGGCAAGGACGGTCGACGGACAACAGCAGGGTTACCCAGGGCAACCACAAAGTCTCGTCATTGCCAGACCAGAAATTCCGAAATAATCGACCTAGTTAAAACGGGGGGGAAGGAGCCACCACCCTAGGGTGAGGTTATCAAATGGAATTGGGAGCGGGGTTGTTTAGTGCAGGATTACACTCAAGAATCTGCTTTAGATCTCACAGCTTGATATGTCTGCCTTAGCAACCAACCTTGGGCCAATGATATCATCTGTAGCTATCAAGCTCGAACCCCATTGGTGCAGGTGTTTGATTCACCGCCGTTTGAGTTGAATCGAATAACCTTTTTTTGGGGGGGCGGGGGGTTGCATGATTCTGTAACAGCGGGCCTTTTGGGGCCAAAATGTATTCCTCATCCCATCATCCTAACATATTGTCTCTCTTGTTTTCCAGTCCTGTGTGCGAAGAACCTGTCAAAGAAAGACTTCTTCCGTGAGTAAACCTATTTATGAAGCCTGTGTCGTGTGTGTGTGTGTGTGTGTGTGTGTACATCCACTCCTATTTCTGTCCCAAGACCCTCGCGAGTGCTGGAGTGGGATTGTCAGCTATGCAGCGCTAGCTTTGAAACCCCCCCCCAGTAAATGAAGTCCCACAGGATCCTAGCTAGCACGCCGCTAACTGACACACTGAGCACGTGCGGCGCCACGCCAAGCTCCCGAGGGACATCTTAACGAGCACAGTCGTCCTAGTTACGAGAAAACGTGGTACTTGAAAAACTTCCCACCCAAAAAACAGGCATCGTCGCCCACGATGACTCATGACTTTGGAGATCCGCCTTTGTTAGTTAATATTGATATTTTGTTTCACTTGGTAGCACGGGCATCTTGATAGAGCACCTGGCCATTCCACACTATAATTACCCCAGATTACGGCTGACGTGAAACCATTGAATTGCCAATTCAAGCTTTTGAATTGGAACAATCACCACCACAGCAACACCCATAGCCTCGTTGCTCATCTGGCTTTAAGCCTTGTATACAATTACTAATGTGAAGACTTGGTTTAAGGCGCAGTTTCCTATAAGTCACACACACACTCAACACACACACACACACACACACTCAACACACACACACACTCAACACACACACACTCAACACACACACACACACACTCAACACACACACACTCAACACACACACACACACACCTGAGAGTGAAGTCATTGGTTGCTAGTGTAGCATAGAGGCGAATGTGACTCAACAGGTTTGACCTGCGTACGGTATCGGTGCCCAGTGACACACACACAGCATTACTATGACTACACAGAGGGAGTTCAGTTTTGGTATCACTTTCAATAAGAACAACCGGGGGAAATACAAATGCCTTAGAAACACTTTCTGCATAGCAACGACACACACTAGTTCCCCCCTGCTTCCCAAAAAATTTAAAATAAATAAAAAAGAGTTTTTGCCCTGCGTTCATGCCACCTTGTGACTCAGCAGTTTGCCACAGTCAGCCTAACAAAGTCGTTCTGACTCAGGTGTCCTCCATTTTGGCTCTCCCTCTCCACAGGGTTGCCGGACCCCTTTGCCAAAGTGGTGGTGGACGGGTCTGGGCAGTGCCACTCCACCGACACTGTGAGGAACACACTGGACCCCAAGTGGAATCAACATTATGACCTGTAAGTCACCTCGGGGGGGGGGGTTCAACTGCAGGACTTTGCGTCTTTCCTCATGTTCCAAAATAATTGTCTCCTATGTTCGGATTGGTTGTTGTAGTTTTCCATGGGCATTGTTGCTAGTTTAGACGGCACCGAGGTTTCCTGCAAAGACCACCTGTGCCCTGTGACTCCCACCTGGCTGATGCAGCGGCGGCCATTTTGTGCCGGAGCGCGCAGCTTTCCGCGCCACCCAGTGGGACGTGGCGGCGCGTCGCAGAGAAGACGGCGGCGTGTTCGCCGCGTGGCGGCGCGTCGCAGAGAAGACGGCGGCGTGTTCGCCGCGTGTCGTCGTAGGCTCGAGCCCAGCCTTCCCCTTGCCTTCTGCTTCTGAGAGGCGCGTTAGGAATGCGGGTTCAACACTCTCCAAGTCGATGCACCCAAACCTTAACCCATTTGAGGTCTTTAACACAAGTACATCGCTAATGTCTCCGTCCCTCTCCTGCTCTCTGCGTCTTTCCCCCTCTTTCTCTCCCTCCCTTCCTCCGCCCCCCCCGCCCTCCTAAGCATAAGCAGTGGTGCTTCTATGCTTCTACTGAGCCATGTGCTGTGAATGTTCCCAGCATGGAGCTGAATGCCATTGTATAGGGGAGCTGTCACCCCAGGGCCCAAAGGACCCACTGGCATTACGGTTACGCCATGACGGAGAGAGAGGGAGAGGGGGGGGGAGGGGGGGAGAGGGGAAATGAAAGAGACACGTATAGATTAAATATAAGTGGGGTACGGGAGGTACAATGGAGGGAGGAAAGGTTGGGAGAGAAAGTGAGGGGAGGGGGGGGGGGTGTAGTTACAAAAGCGTTTGGTAAGCTGTCTGTGTGGGGGGGATCCTGGCACCTGGCCACCATGAACAGATTGAGTAATACAGGGAGTTGGTTACATCACCAATTGGATCAGGAGAATAGAGGAGAACAAAGGCCTGGTGTACGTAGGGGGTCCAAGGGTAGGCTAGAGGTCATGTGGTGACGGCTCTGTGTGTGTGTGTGTGTGTGATCCTCGTGTTTTAACTTGTTTTGTGTGTCTGTTTAGGTTGCATGTGTACACTGTCTCTCCCTTTTCCTCTCTCTAATCTCTCGCTTTCTCTTTCCCTCCCTCTCTCGCTTTCTCTTTCCCTCCCTCTCTTTCTCTTGCTCACAGTTTCACTCTCGCACACGCACACACCACCTCTCCACCCACCACAACTGCCAGTGACCTTTGGCCCCCGGGGCTGTGTCACTGTCATGGCGCTGTCACGCCATGCACAACGCATCTGGCAGGTTGCCAAGGCAACACGCCTCCCCTCCTCACACCAACACGCAGGTCCCTGAGCCACCGCGCCACCAGTCACCAAACACACCCCCCCTCCTGCAACCAGACACACACCCACTCCGCACGCCTGCAGGGGAGCGAGGGGAGCGAGGGTCGCCCCGGACGGACACGGGACGTGACGGGGCCGCTCCGCCCGGGGACTCTCCCGTCTGCTCGGCTTTGTGGGGGCCGCTGGCGAGCCGGCAGCGTCTGAGCATCAGGTCAGAGCTCCGGACGAGCGCTAGCGGGCGGGTGAGGGCCTGGCTTGCTGGTCTTCTCGCTGCCTCCGGGCCAGCGGCTGTACCGACCATCTCCGTCCCGCCGGGCCGGACATGCGATCATCTCCGGGTTTAAAGGGGTCGAACTTGCAAGTTGAGATACGTTTTATTTATTTTTCACAACAGATTTTGTTAGATTTTTTTACGTCCATCGTTATTTTCCGACGCGAGGCCCAGCTCTGCGTTTCAAGGCCTCCTCACCGCGCGTCCCCCCAGCTCTCCCTCCCTGCTGCGGATACAGAATGACTGTGCTATCCTCAACCGTCTGTCCACCCCCCTCCCAACCCGGCCCAGGAAACCCTGAGCAGGTGGCCACCCCCCCTCCCCCCCCCACCCCGTGTCCCAGAAGGCCGAGCCGGTCGCGCCAGCAGGAGGGGAAGGGGGGGGGCGTTGTGGAATTGTGTGTGTGTGTTCCTCCGTTGTGCCAGTCACGCAAGGCGTCTGGCCGTCTATATCTGGTCCCTCTCCACATCTCACCCCAGTCTGTCACTGGCAGACGGCTCAGCCAACTGGTCCATGACTTCATGCCTGCCTTCACAGACGAGAACATTACTATTATTATTATTATTACTACTACTACACGGGCCGGCTCCTACGTAGCACGTTATATCACTGTCACCATCTCGCTGCCTCACCAGTACGCACCAGCCGGCATTAGACTCCAGCAGACTGTGAACTCGACAGTCTCGCTCTAGGAGCCAGCCAACACAAACGTGTGTTTCTGCGGTATTTTTCTTTTTCGGGGGGTGTTGGTGGGGGGAGGTTTAGTGTGTGACACCATGTGTGACACCATGCTGTTGCAGGTTTAAATGTTTCCTGATGCCGAGAGAACTGTCAGACAAGCAGGTATCTCCCCCCCCCCCCCCCCCACTCTCACACACACACACACTCTCCAGTCTCTCTTTCCCCTGCTTAGTTTGCTGTGTGAAGCAGTGTTCTGATCACCAGCTTTACCTGCCATGCCAGAGGGTGAGGGGGTGCGTGCATGTCGTGCGTACGTGTGCATTCTCTCTCCGCTGTTCGGCATTCTCCACTGAGGAAATTGTTTACCTGCCCTTGTCGCCCCCCCCCCCCCCCCCTCTGCTCCCCCCGCTCCCCACACCCCAGACATTGGGTCATTGTCTGGTCTGCTGCACTCTCATCTCTCACTTCCCCCCCTCTCTCTCACACACACACACACACACACACACACACACACACACACAGACAACCACACACCACAATGTGAGGAGACAGACAGAAAGACCGAGGAGAGCAGAGCAGGGCTTTATTGTCGAGAATTAAGAGTCATATCTGCACGATCAGACGCCCGAAAAAAGGAAATTAAAAAATCTCCTCTGATGTCTAGCACCCTTTTTTTCTTTTTCTTCGGGAGGGCGGGGGGGGGGGGGGGGTCTTCATATTGCAACGGATGTCCTGTAAATCAAACTGTCATTCGATTTTCTTTGTGAAGTCACAGAAACATGTCATGGAAAGTGCATTTGGTGAGGCCTGACGTCACAGAGACTGATTGATGAGCTGGTTCATATCTGGGTAGAGGAGTCTAGATATGGAGGCAGATAGCATGGGTTACAATGTAGCACCAATGTCTGTCTGCCTTCCTGTCTCTCTTGGGTCTCTGTGTCTGTCTGCCTGCCTTCCTGCCTGTCTTTGTGTCTGTCTGCCTGTCTGTCTTTGTTTCTGCCTGTCTGTCTTTGTGTCTGTCTGTCTCTGCCTGCCTGTCTGTCTGTCTGTCTTTGTGTCTGCCTGCCTGTCTGTCTTTGTGTCTGTCTGTCTCTGCCTGCCTGTCTGTCTGTCTGTCTGTCTTTGTGTCTGTCTGTCTGTCTTTGTGTCTGTCTGCCTGTCTTTGTGTCTGTCTGCCTCTGTCTGTCTGCCTGTCCCTGCCTGCCTGTCAAACTAGGCTGGACACATCATATGGACATAACCAGCCAGTGACCCACCCTCATGCGAATGACATGTCGAGACTGCTGGTTAGGAAAGTATCAGTGTGTGTATCGGTGTGTGTGTGTGAGGGGAACCCCCTCTCCTCTAACGCGAGGCGGTGTTGGTTGCAGAGTGCTTGGCACTGCAGCTGGGTAGGCTGTAATTAGAGCAGTGTGGTTGTGTGTGTTTACTGAAACTACTGTCAGTCTGTCTGTCTCGGAGACTGCGGCCATGTTGCGTGTGTGTGTGTGTGTGTGTGTGTTAGACAGTAATGGGGAACAGGAGTGAGAAAGAGGAGAACATGGGGACTTCCTCTGATTCACCGCGGCTAGTCTGACCTCAGCCAGACGACGTCCACACACACACACACACACACACACACACACACTGTTCCTGTCTGTGGCACAAGTAATGGAACAGGAACAGGGTACCTGTGTTGGGGACTCTATTGAATGTGGGGTTTAGTTCAATTGTTTCAATTTAGTTCAAACCCTCTCCCTCTCTCTCTCTGTGTCTCTCTCTCTGTCTCTCTCTCTGTGTCTCTCTCTCTCTCTCTCTCTCCTTTGTGTTGTCCAGGTACATTGGGAAGTCTGACTCCATCACCATCAGTGTTTGGAACCACAAGAAGATCCACAAGAAGCAGGGAGCTGGCTTCCTGGGCTGTGTCCGCCTGCTCTCCAACGCCATCAACCGCCTCAAAGACACTGGCTGTGAGTGGACGTCTGCCTCTCTCTCTCTCTCTGTGTGTGTGTGTGCGTGCGGGTCTGACTTTGTCTAGTACGCGTATGTAAATGTGTGCGTATGTCTAAGGATGGTCTCAGTCGACTGTAACCTGTCCAAAAATCGAATAATTCCACCTTGCGTACACACACACGTGGGCGTTCCACTCCTATTCATCATCTTCAGCAGTCCTATTGCTCAGTGTCTGAGCCCCCCACCCCCCCACCACACACACACACACACACACACACACACCCCTCCCTAGGACCTCCCCTCCTGTAGTCCCACTGACAGTCGATCGCTACACAAAGAGACCGGCACCTCTCTGCCCCCCCCCCCCCCCCACCCCAGCCGGGTTCAGGTGCCAGTCTGGCTGGGGTGGGTGGGGTGGGGGGGGGGGTTACTGAGCTGTTGGCTCCCCAGAGAAAGTGAGGCTGGCAGGGAGAGACAGAGAAACAAGGGGGGGCACCTGGGACTGGGAGATTTGCCCGCGATGGGACTCGCTGTGCCAGGACAAACACACACACACATCGACACACACTCTTGCCTGTCATTCCCCTTGGGTTTCCACTTTCTTCGCATGGGGAGACAGTAGACACACACACACACACACACACACCAGTGTAGGGAGCCAGGCTAGACGGCTCTCCTGTCTGCCTGCTGTACAAGAACCCCTCTCTTCTCCAGGCTGAATGACCTGCATGGAACTGTGACAGTCCGTGCCTGCCTGCTCTCTGTTTGACCTGGCCGGGGTCAGTCGGCGCTCAGCTAGCGCTCACAAGCCTGGCTGTTCTCTGCTGTTCTGTTGGCCCAGCACCCCCCCCCCCCCCAAACACCCAGACTAGGGCGTCGGGTTCACACACAGCAGCTGGGACGAGACGCCAGTTCAGGAACATCCGTGTGTGTGTGTGTGTCCCCTCTCCGAGAGATGTTCGATAAAACGAAAATGTTTTTCTTTTTTTTTCTTCTCGCTTGCAGAACTCGCTGTCTGTTTTCATTTGATTTATCTCCTCCACCCCCCCCCCCCCCCCCCCCACCACCTCAGATAAAACTACAGCTCAGAACAACAGGTCAGGATTCATCAGTGTTTCTGACTGGCTCGCTCGGCTCTGGGGGGGAGGGGACCCGGCATTAGGTAGCCCACTTCCGCGTCGGACACCCGTCAGCGTTTAGCCGCGGCCCGGCCTCGCTCGCCGTTCAGCGGCCGCCTGCTGCTAGCCTGGGTCATCCATTCCTCCGTTGGGTCCAGCGGTCCGTGTGTCCGTCCGTCAGGTCGTTCTGTCTCTCAGGCCGTGGCTGAGCGCAGCGGCGTGCCGGCTAGACTGACAGACAGGAGCAAGCCAGTCTAGGACACGGAGACTGCAGGCTCTCTCAACCATGCGGACAGGAAGTAGACGAGCAAGTCCGCACGAGGGACACTTTTCCCTACCCCTGTCTCTCTCTCTCTCTTTCTCTCTCTTTCTCTCTCTCTCTCTCTTTCTCTCTCTCTCTCTCTCTCGCTCTCTCTCTCGTTCTCTTTCTGCTTCTTCTTTCCCCGTATGTGTCTCTCCCTCTCCCTCATAGTCTAGTCGTCTGTGTTCCAGTCAGTCAGCCAGCCCCGGAGGGGGGGGGGGGGAGGGGGGTGTTAGTGTTTCCTAGAAGTCTGGCAGCGCACACGGAACCCACTTCCTGTAGCATCGCCGACACCGAACCCTCAAAGCCGTTTGTCCTACTTCCAAAATTGCACACTTCCGCGGGATCTGTTTTTGTGCGCTTCGAAAGCCTCAAGGTTTGGTCTTCCCATTCCTGCGTGCCTGTGGGGGTGGATGGTATAGGCTTGGGAGGGCGGGCGGTTACAGTCCTGTGTGGGGGGTTTGTGGGCCCATAAACGCAGTCAGGTTGGCTTGTGGGACAAGTCCAGGTCCTGGTCGTGCTTCGTAAGACTGTCACGTTGACCAAACGGCGGCTTTGTTTCATGGTATTTTAGGTTACATTCCGCCTTTCTTCCCCTGAAAAGATAACTCCTTTTAAATTCACCTCAGATGTTAGCTGGGGTAGAGTTTCCTCCTCTCCCTATGGTTCCCCCCCCCTCTCCTCTCTCTCCCCCTCTCTCCCTCCCCCTCTCTCCCTCTCTCTCCCTCTGTCTCTCTCCCCCCCCCCTCTCCTTTCCCTCCTCCCCGTGTCCGTCTCTCGTTTGAGAAAGCTGCTTACTATTCCAGCCATGTAAGCCTCAGACCATCCCTGTTTAGTCTAGACACGTATCCGGAACAGATCCACATTCACTGTCAGCCAGGACAACGGTGAGCCCGCGGAGGGAAGACACACACACACACACACACACACACACACACTGCCCCCTGCTCTCTTCTCTTCAGCCTCTGGAAACAACACACGGTTGTTCTCTGGACGCAGCAGAGACTCACAGACTTGCTCTCATTCGATGCCTGCACTAGTGTGCATGTGTGCCCTCCCGCACACACAAACACACAACTGCAACTTCAATTCCCCCCCCCCCCCCAAGATGGAAGATGTGTGGCATCTCCCTTTCATCTGGACGGTCACGTCTGAACCAGCGGAGTTGGGGACGCTGCAGCCCCCCCCCCCTCCCCCCAGCCCCCCCTCCCCATATCTCTCTCCCTCTCTCTCCCCCCAGCACCGTCTACGAGTCCATTTGAAGTCGCCACAGGAGCGCATCTCGCCCCCCCCCCCCCCCCCCCCATCTGTTGACACGTGTCACAGCTTTGGTTTGACGACACTGTCCCGTTTCCACACAAAGCCACAAATGTTGCTGTGATTCTGCAGTGTGCGTGCGTGCGTGCGTGCGTGTGTGCAGCGTCTTGCATACAAAGAATGTCAGACGGCGAATCGAGATGTAAGAGGACGTGTGTAACCCTGCTGTGATTTGTCCCCGTCGTCCAGATCAGAGGCTCGACCTCAATAAGCTGGGGCCCAACGACAACGACACTGTGAGGGGCCAGATCGTCGGTGAGTACAGGCCGCACGCGCACGCACACGCACAGATCTCCGTACGGCTCCAGACGTGCGCTCCAGGTGGAGACACAGACCAAATCAGACAGTCAACAGTCCAATGCAACTTTGTGTGTGTGTGTGTGAGTAAACCAGAAACCACCCGTCTGTCTGGATGTTTCCCCACTCGACGTGGGTCAGCCAGACACAGACGGAGTGTGTGTGTGTGTGTGTGTGTGTGTGGTGGCTCATCTGGTTTGGTTTCCAACCAAGTGAAACCGACTCCTCTCCAAACCCCCCCCCCCCCTCCCACCCGGCCTGTTTGCACAACCCAAACCTCCGAGTGTGTCTCAATAGGTGTAGACCGGACCCTAGCACGGATTAGCTTCCCCGTAGCTCTGGAAACAACCACACAGGCTGTCGCTGTCGCCCATGCTGTCTGAACGTTGCAGGGCTGTTGTGTCGTCGTTGTGGTGACGTTGCGTGCTGTGTCTCTCTCTCTCTCTCTCCCCGTCAGTGAGCCTCCAGTCCAGGGACCGCATCGGGACCGGGGGGCCCGTGGTGGACTGCAGCCGTCTGTTTGACAACGACCTGCCTGATGGGTGAGCGAGCTCAGCTACGAACACTCGCTCTCTCTGTCTCGCTGTGTCTCGCTCTGTCTTTCTCTCTTTGTCTCTCTGTCTCTCTCTGTCTCTCTCTCTTTGTCTCTCTGTCTGTCTCTGTCTTTCTCTCTTTGTCTCTCTGTCTGTCTCTCCCTCTGTCTCTCCCTCTGTCTCTCCCTCTGTCTCTCCCTCTGTCTTTCTCTCTTTGTCTGTCTCTCTCTCTCTCTCTCTCTCTCTTTTTTTCTCTATTTCTATCCCTCTCTCTGTCTCTCTCTCTCTGTCTCTCTTTTTTTCTCTATTTCTATCCCTCTCTCTCTGTCTCTCTCTCTCTGTCTCTCTTTTTTTCTCTTTCTATCCCTCTCTCTCTTTCTCTCTCTCTCTCTCTTTTTTCTCTTTCTATCTATCTCTCTCTCTCTCTCTCTCTCTCTCTCTCTCTCTCTCTCTCTCTCTGTCTCTCTCTGTCTCTCTCTGTCTCTGTCTCTCTCTCTCTCTCTCTCTCTCTCTCTCTCTGTCTCTCTCTGTCTCTCTTTTTTTCTATTTCTATCCCTCTCTCTCTCTCTGTCTCTCTCTCTCTCTGTCTCTCTCTCTCTCTCTCTCTCTCTCTCTCTCTCTCTCTCTCTCTGTCTCTCTCTCTCTATTTCTATCCCTCTCTCTCTCTCTGTCTCTCTCTCTCTCTCTCTGTCTCTCTCTCTCTATTTCTATCCCTCTCTCTCTGTCTCTCTCTCTCTCTGAACACGGTTGGTTCTGGGAGAGTTGGTAGTAAACCAGGTTGGATCATGTTACTGTAGATGTCTGCTTGTTTAGGCTGGTGGCCCATGTGGGGTGGGCTGTGCAGGTCCGTGCTGGGTTGGTATCCAGGGGTATCGTGTGTTGGTATCGTGTGTGAAAGCTCACGTAGCGGTTCTCTCTCTCTCTCTCCCTCCCTCTCTCTCTCTCTCTCTCTGTCTCTCTCTGTCTCTGTCTCTCTCTCTGTGTCTCTGTCTCTCTCTGTCTCTGTCTCTCTCTCTGTGTCTCTGTTTCTCTCTCTCTCTGTCTCTCTGTGTGTCTCTCTCTCTCTCTCTTGTGTCTGTGTGTAAACCAGCTGGGAGGAGAGAAGGACAGCGTCCGGACGGATCCAGTACCTGAACCACATCACACGCACCACGCAATGGGAGAGGCCTACCAGGTGAGACTAGAACACACACACACACACACACACACACACACACACACACACACACACTGAACCACACTGCCAGATCTGCCCTGGAGGGATACCGCAGGAGACCAACACACACACTCATTCAACAACACTAGAACCCAGCCAGCGACCTTCTCTTACCCTCATCCGGAACCTTCCTTAAAACGCCTCTATCTGTGTGTTCCCCTGCCCTCAGGGAGAACACAAAGGTTCCTCACTTTTGCCCTGGAAAATAAGATTCATCCTTTCAGCCCGTTTCTAACTCGCAACACAAACAGTCTGAGGGGTAATGAGTGACTTCCTATCTACTTCCTGCACCCCCCCGCCCCCCCTTCTCCCTCCCTCCCCTGGTCAACGAGGCTGGCCAGGTTTGGTTTGGCCTCTGTTTCGGTTGGAACAACTGTCGCCTTCCTCTGGGCTGGCTCCATATCAGAGAGGGAGATAGGGGCCGTACGCAAACAAATAAATTACCCCTGGAGCTGCTTTTCCTACATGGCCGACAGGGAGGGGGGGTGGGTGGTGGGGGGGTGCATACACGGTGTGTAAGGGGGCTTGGGGGAGGGGGGGGTGGGGGTGTGCGCTGTCGTCGTAAGAGATAAACCGAGGCGTCAGTGGCTCCCGAGTCGCTAGACAGAGGAGCGAGCAGACGTCAATACTACTTCCTCCCCCTTCCTCCCCCTAATAGGCAATCTTTTCTCGGGGGGGGGGGGGGTAGTTGTTGCTGGTTCCCACAATGTCTGCCTCTCTCTCTTCCCCCCCCCCTCTCTCTCTGTCTCTCTCTCTGTCCATTCACCTCTGTCTTTTGACCCCTCGCTGAATGTTTGTCCAACCTCAACCCTCCCCCCCCCCCCCCCAGGCCAGCGTCGGAGTACTCCAGCCCCGGGCGGCCCCTCAGCTGCGTGGTGGACGAGAACACGCCCGTCATGACGCCCAACGGGGCGGCCAGCGGCCTGCCCAGCGACCCGCGGGCGCAGGA
>NC_140381.1:8292500-8345000 GCF_054491055.1 Hypomesus nipponensis
GCTAGCAGAAGAATGCGGCCTATTCAGACGACCGTTAACCTCGCTCTCCACAGCCTAGCGTGCTAGCGTGCTAGCCGGTGAATGTGCGCTCTGGTATGTGTTGCCCCCCCCCCCCCCCACCTCCCCTTCCCTCAAGCAGCTGTTCAAACACCAGCCCCCCTCTCCTCCCCGCTGGAACAGTCCAGTTACCACGGTATTACCCACGCTGCTTTGCACATGAAAGGCATGAAACACATGAAAGGTGGACGAGGAGCAGGTGAAGTGATGTTTGTCTGGTGAACCCAGGCGAGGAAGGACTCCTGGCCGACGGAACCCGAGACGTCGAGACAGAGCTCAGGTTTCTCGACTCGAAGAATGTGAAACTTCTCTTCTTCCCCCCGCCCCCCCTCCCAAACCCCTCTCACTCTCTTTTCAATAAAGATTCTTGTTGAAAAGCTCTTGCAATAACAGCGGCTGGCACGATAGGCGTGTTTGTGAAATCAACATCTGGTCATCTGGACAAATAGCATCCATGTGTGTGTTGGGGGGTGTGTGTGTGTGTGTGTGTGTTGCGATGTGTGTGTTCATGGCCCCTGGTCATGTTCCTCAGCTGAACATTGTTGCTGGGTGAGTTAGCATTGTTAGCGGATAGTCGTCTATAATATCCCAAGTCCTAAGAAAGCTGCATGTGGACTATAAATCGCTCCTAAAGTAAAAGGAGGATTAAAACAATATGGTTTGTTGGATATATAACATCCCTGTCTCCACTAGTCAGTGCAAAAGCTTGTCGTGTTGCAGGTTTTATTATGATATATTATAGGTGTTCGTCTAACTACACTTGACACCGGTTCAAATAAACCACCTGTATATAGCACACAGGCATGCTGAAGCTAATCAAAGATGGCCGCCTGCCCAGAACCCATAGGGATCCAGCCCCGAAGCCAGTCCATAATAACACGCTTCATTTGAACAAGACTGCAGCATTCCCATCTTCTCAGTGCAACAGCTTCGACGAAAAACACGGTGTCTTGTGGGTCTCGTTGTTCTGGCAGACGCACAGTCGGTTTTATGGAAGTGCGTTACAGGCAGTCAGGCTGAACACGGGACATATTGTTTGATTGTTTACGTGTTCTTAGCCGGAACCATAAACAATCGTCATTGACTGACAATGAGTAAACAGGCAGATGAAGGCCAGATGGGCGGAATGAACGAACCTGATGGAGACACTCGTTTCACGATGACACGCCGTGGCCCCTCTGACCTCACATAGAGGAGACGTCTCAGGTGTGTGTGTGAGTGTGCGCGTACACACACACACACACACACACGAGCGCCCGACGCGCTCCTAAAACGTTTTGCGTGCAACAGAAACGCATGTTTGTCAGGGGTTCTGACGGAGGTCCCAGTCACAGGGTCGAATCCCTATCTGCGAGTGTGAGAGCCCGGCCCAGCCCCGGGGTCTCCCCCGGCTCCAGTAACAGCCCCGGGGCCAGTTCCTCCGGCCCGGCCCAGACCCGAGAGCTCCGGGCCGGGGGCTGGAAAACCCATCAGCCTCCCCCTGCTGGCCTTGGCCTCAGCACATCTGTCTTTTATCAGGCCCCAGGATTTCAGAATATTTCACCCGACACCCCGGGCTCACAACACAACGCCTGATAAATGGGTTTCGCCGCTCCTCCCCCCCCCCCCCCCCCGACCAGGGCCCGTTTGGGTTCGTGTAGAGAGGGAGAGAGGGAGGGAGAGAGGGAGGGAGTACATGCTGATGGTGATTACCTCTGTATTAGCCACGGTTTGGGGGGTCACGTCTAGGAGCATGTTGTGTTGCCCGACTGTTAGCTCACCGTGTCCGAACGGTGAGAAATCAATTAGAGCCCCTTCGGATTCATATCGAAGGCAAAGGCAGAGGGATGGCTAACTTGTAGACAGGCCCTTTTTTATAGGTTTATAAGTACCAGCTTCACACCAGCGGACGTGGAAAGAGTCTTAGGAGGAAAGAATGCAAACCAGACTGAGGGAGAAGGAAAGGGAGATTTAAGGAAGGAGGGGAGGAGGAGAGGAATGCGAGATTTACGTCCCCGAGTTAGGTCTGCGGCTCTGCGTGGAGGTGTCTCTCCCCTGCTCCCTCTTCTCCATCCTGGACCCTCTCTTGTCTTTCCCCTTCCTCCTCCTCTTTATTCTCTCCCCCGTGGCATTGTGTTGCCCTGTTTGTTAGGAGGGGCAGGGTCTCTCTCTCTCTCTCTCTCTCTCTCTCTCTCTCTCTCTCTCTCTCTCTCTCGCTCTCGCTCTCGCTCTCGCTCTCGCTCTCGCTCTCGCTCTCGCTCTCGCTCTCTCGCTCTCTCTCGTGTTTCTCTCTCTCTCGCTCTCTCTCGTGTTTCTCTCTCTCTCGCTCTCTCTCTCTCGCTCTCTCTCTCTCGCTCTCTCTCTCTCGCTCTCTCTCTCTCGCTCTCTCTCTCTCGCTCTCTCTCTCTCGCTCTCTCTCTCTCGCTCTCTCTCTCTCGCTCTCTCTCTCGCTCTCTCTCTCTCGCTCTCTCTCTCTCGCTCTCTCTCTCTCGCTCTCTCTCTCTCTCTCTCTCTCTCTCTCGCTCTCTCTCGTGTTTCTCTCTCTCTCTCTCTCGTGTTTCTCTCTCTCTCTCTCTCGTGTTTCTCTCTCTCTCTCTCTCGTGTTTCTCTCTCTCTCTCTCTCGTGTTTCTCTCTCTCTCTCTCGTGTTTCTCTCTCTCTCTCTCTCTCTCTCTCTCTCTCTCTCTCTCTCTCTCGTGTTTCTCTCCGTCTCCACACCTCACCGAGTCTAGTCGCCAGGAAATGAAGAAATTGAGGGAACCTGTAAGGGCGGTAGATCGAGTGTGAAAAAGAACGAGAGCGGGAGAAGAGAGCGAGAGGTGTGTGTGTCTGGGGTGGGGGTGGGCGTGGTGTGAGATAAAGATGGGGGTGCGAAAGGTGAGGTCAATAAGCAAAGAAAGGCTTGGAGGGGACAGTGGGAAAGCATGGAACACCACATACCTCTCCTGCCCAGACAGTTGGTGGTGGTCTGGGTGTGGGAGGAGGAGAAGGAGAGCAAATGCTGAGGGGAAAGACATTGAGGGGAGAGAGAGAGAGCGAAGGAGGGGGGGGGGGGGTGAGGGAGGAGAGGAAGGCCGGGGGGGGGGGGGGGGGGCGCAGACTCCACCACCACCACCACATCTACCTGTCGTCTCGTCGACTCAGCAAGGCCGGGGTTTATGTCTGCGTAGCGGTAGCGGCAGCGGCCCCAGACAGAGACGAGGACCTTGAGCTGTCAAGAGGGTCAGACGCCACCGTCCACAACCCTGCGGTTCACCCTTCACCACCACGCTGGCAGCTCCGGCTCTCCCCTCCCCTCCCTCCTCCCCTCCCTCCCTCCCTTCTTCCATCTTTTCCTCCCCCTCAATGTGACAGACGTACGAATCTGCTGCGCTACACACCACTGTTTGTTTTTTGGGGGGGGGGAGGGGGGGCGAGGTTTATATTTGGCGGCAGTCTTCAGGTGTCCCCTCAGGGGACATGGGTGTTTCTGGAGCGTCGCGTCACTGTTGTGGCAACGAAAAGAAAAGAAAGCAGAAGACGTCCGCGATGTAAGTATCGCCCACCGGAGTCTGTAGTCGGGATGGAAGTGAGCCAATGATTCGAAACGCCTTAGGAGGGATAAATAACCTTATACAGTCTCGTCTGTGCGTGTTTCTAGTCGGGGTTAGGGTTGGCCCGCCCCGTCGTTTGAGTGCCATCACATCCACGTTGGAGGGGGTCTGCGTCCAGTCCCTGGAGCGTCGACATCTGTCCGCGTCGTGGTGCAGAAGGCGTTATATTGTCAGGGTCTGTGTGTGAGAGGGTGCTTTGTGAGAGGCTGTGGGAGACAGTGCAGCAGCCCACAGCCTAGTGAAAGCTGCCTTTGTTGTGCCTGTGTGTGTGTGTGTGTGTGCGTGTGCATGGATGGAGAGCCTGGCTCTGGCCATCTCCTCCTTCCTCACCCACGGTGTTTGTGTCTCTCCCCAGGATCGTCTCTGCTCCTTTTTCCGGGCGGTGGCGGCGGGGGTTTGATTGACAGGTGGTGGTGGTGTGGGGGGGTGGGGGGAAGGGGAGGGGAAGGGGGGTGGGGGGGGAGAGTTTGAGCCCATCGCAGACATCACACACACGCTACTGTAGGTTCCATACACCTGCTTCCACCACACGAGCTCGGAAAACGCACCAAAAAATCAGCCCCCCCCTTCCTGCTGGTCACACTAAGTGCTAAAGGGCAGGCCGCGAGGAGGACACTCCCTAACCCTGCCGCCCATAAAGGGGCTTTTGATTCCCGGTGCTGGGGAGACCCGGCGTGGCCTCCGTCCCACCAACCACCCCGGTCGCTCCCCCCCCCCATAGCCTCCCCATGAGCTTCAGAGGAGCTCGTCCTGGCCACGTTTTGCTGTGTGTCCCCCCCCACAGCTTTCTTTCCCTGTCTTTCGTGATTTATTCGACATCTTTTGCAAACATTTTTTTGCATCTTTTCATACCTTTAGAATAATCATCCAAAAATCCTGCGCTCCTATATTGAATCTGAAAGTTTGGCTTTCTCCCCCCGATGGTCGTATTTCATCAAAAGGCGTCACAAAATGGAACCCTTAGCTTGTGTCTGTCTGTCTGTCTCCTCGCCAGAGCACTGCTTTTGGACGCGCCACGCTTGTATTTCTATATTTACAGTGAAATATGCCGAGGTCGTCCCATTTCGAAACCAGAGACGGCGAAAAATGTCGAAACGTATTTTTAATTACACCATGCCCCGACGAAGAAGGGGGGGGGGGGGGAGGGGGAAAGCCTCCGCTCAAATCATGCTTTATTATATGGTTCAAGGGCTTCCCAGCCAAGAGAAACTCATTCCATTTTGTTTAAGGGCCCCCCCTCCTTTTCTCCGTTTCCCCCCTCTTTCCTAAAGTGGTTTTGGGCCCTGTACGGCTGGAGTCTTAGCCTCTCTTTGACATGGCAGGGGCCTCAACGCCTGCCAATAAAATAAATACCAGCTGACTTGATTATACAGGGATCCGCCGTCGAAACACTGGGCCCGTTTAGCTTGGAAACCCAAATATAACACGCTTTTTTCACCCCCCGAAAGAGGGCGAAGAAGTGTGTGCGGTGGGGAGTGTGTGTGTGTGTGTGTGCTCGTGCGTCTTCAGGCGCGTACGTGCGTGCGTGTGGGTGCAAGCCCAGGCTTGTGTGGGTGGGTGTGTGTGTGTGTGGGTGTGTCAGCCGCCGACTATAACTCGGGAGACACTATGTTCCACAGTGACCCTGTGTCTAACAGGACACTGGCCTCCACCTCCTGAGGGGGCCTCCCTGTGGTGCGGCCTTCCCAGGTGGGGGGCAGGGGCAGGGGCAGGGGCAGGCAGTAGCTTGTACCAACAGCCCCTCGCCTCAAGCAGAGATGATGAACGATGTTTGTACGGGGGCCCACCCAGGCGCGCCGCGCTGTGGGCGCACGGGGCACACGCCTGACTGGCAAGAGGCGGGACGGCGTTGGCGGCGGGCGGCGATGGCCACGCCAGCTGAGGTCGGTCGGTTATTTGGCCATGTGGCGGGCGGACGGGGCCAGGTTGGTCACGGCGTCGGAGGCGCCTGCGCGTGTATGTCGTGCCAGGATAGACAGAGGGAGGAAAAAGGGAAGAGGTCGGAGCAGAGGGAGTGCGAGAGAGGGAGCCTGGGGGAGGGGACGGACAGGCTGTGGCGAGGGGGGGGGGGGGGGGGGGGGGGGGGGTGGGGGGTCGGGATAGGACCAGACCGCCGCCCCTCGTTCACGCCAGGGAGGCGGGAGCCCCAGGCGGCGGCCACACTCTTCACACCTCCTCTCCTTTTGGGTGCCTCTCTCTTTCCCTCCCCCCTCTTGCTTTCTCTCAGCCTGTCTCCCCCCCCCCCCCCCCCCCCCCCCCCACCCAGCCCAGTGGTAATACCACCTTGACGCCCAGTCAAAGTCCCGGGTTATCCAGGGTCTGGTTCGCATTGACTCTGGGCCTTGGGCCTGTTTGTTTAGAGAGCGAGGAGGAGAGCGAGGAGAAGAGGGGATGGTTGAAGGGGGATTTTTTCGAGAGCGCTCCAAGACCCCGTGGTGAGAGGCTGCGTGAGCGGAGGGTCCCTCCCCCGCACACTTTCACGTGAAGAATCCCGCGAACCCTCACGTCTCCCTTCCTCGGCACCCCCCCCCCCCCCCTCTCTCTCTCTCTCTTTTACGTCTTCCTCGGTTGTCGTTCGCCCCAAGTGTCCGCCTCGCCGATTCCTCCCGGTGCCCGGCCCACAAAATTGGTTAACGCTCCCACGCTCCCAAATCGGTTAACCTCCTTTCTCCCCCTCCCCCCCCCCCCAGCCGCCCGCCCCAGCTGAAGGAGCAGCAGCAGGCCCAGCCTCCCCCGCCGCCCCCGCAGGCCCTGTCCCCGGCCCAGCTCCCGGAGGAGGCAGAGTGTCTGACTGTGCCCAAGTACAAGAGGGACCTGGTGCAGAAGCTGAAGATCCTGCGCCAGGAGCTGTCGCAGCAGCAGCCGCAAGCGGGCCACTGCCGCATCGAGGTCTGCCGGGAGGAGATCTTTGAGGTAACAGGGCTGTGGGGGGGGGCTGTGGGGGGAGGGGCTGTGGGGGGGGGGGGGGGGTCTGCTTCGGCGCTGTTCTTTGCCCTGTGTTTTGAGTTTGCCTTCTGGGAATGCGGAGTTAGGCCGAAAGGACGCAGCTCTTTCGAGGAATCGACGTGCGCACGTGCTCGCAGTCCGCTTTGACGCGCGCTTTCGGGGGGGGGGGGGGGAGCCTTGGGACGCGGACGCACTGGTGGATTGTCAGGGAAACGATGGCGGGAGCTGAAATAACGTGGTGAAAGAGCGTCGGAGGGGGAAGCTTTGAAACGCGTGACTCGTACACGTGCACAGAAACCAGATCCGGGCACGCGCACACACACACTCTCATGTGCACACACACACGCTATCAGAAGCACACACGCAACATGGAAACCGTGCACACTCTGAAACATTGCAGACAGAAAACCCCAAAACGTGCTGCAGAAAAGATGCAGCCACGCAGCCAAAACCCTCACCGCCCATATATTCTGGTTACTGGCATATTTTCACTGCTTAACAGCCCTGCCCCAACTCCAGCCCCAGGCAGCACCACTCAACTACCCAGAACCGCTTTACAGGTTCGCAGTAAAAACAGGCCCGAAAAAGGACCCTCAACACCACATACTCCACTCTCTTTTTCTCCCCCTCTCTCTTTCTCTCTCTCTCTCTCTCTCGCTCTCTCTCTCTCTCGCTCTCTCTCTCGCTCTCTCTCTCCTAGTCTCTCTCTCTCTCCTAGTCTCTCTCTCTCTCCTAGTCTCTCCCTTGCAATCATCTGTTCCTCCAAAGCAAGGCATTCTTTCTGCATGATTTCAGCAGTTAAAAAGAGGGGGAGAGGGAGGAGGGGAGGGTGGGAGGAGGAGAGCCAGGGAGCAGCAGTGGCAGGTTTCACAGGGGCCAGACATAACTTCATAACTCGAGCGGTACAAAGTTGAGCAACGAGAAAAATATGACTTCATTCTCCTCGCGATGTCACAGCTGTGGAGTGGAAGGGGGGAAAAGAAGAGGGGGTGGGGGGGTGGGCGGCAGACGGGCACAAATTCTGGGTTTCTGTGGGTGGGGGGAGTTAATTTGGGTACCAGTGGCATTGCTTGCCACCCAACCTAATGACCCAACTTAACGTACATGACCCCGAACATCCAGCAAAGAACCATCGTCTCTCTCTCCCTCATCCATCTTTGCCCTCTCTCCTTTTGCTTCCTCTCTGCGCCTCTCCTCACTCCTTCTCTCGTTCCTCCTCCTCTCCTTTTTTCTCTCCTTCCCTTTCTCCTCTCCTGTACTCTTTCCTTCCTATCCTCTCCCCTCTCCTTCCCTCTCTCCTCTCCTCTCCATTCCTTTCTCCTCTCCTCTCTCCTCTCCCTGTTGCTACACCTCTGTAGCAGTGGCAGGCAGATTGTTTGTAATGGCAGGACTCCTGAGTCTCTGGGCCGTGATAGAGGAAAGAGAGAGAGAGATGGGCCTTACGTAATGTGGTGGACGGGGAAACACACGTACACACAGACACACACAGGAACACAAACACACCAAGTCCCACAGCGTCGCTCCGGGAACACGCTGGCGGGAGTCTGCTGGGGGTACAAAGACTGCTGCTCACCCATAAGCCTGAGCATCCAGAACCTTCTTAAAGCGCCGTCATCTTTTTCCAGTCCTCAGCGAGGAGCGCGTCCTTGGACGCACGCAGATGGGCTTTCTCCCCTCCCCCAGAGCGCTCCGACTTTTTTCCGCGTTGCCGCTCGTTGAATGAAACGGCGCCTAGCTATTCGTCAGCCAGAGACTTGAAAGCGCCCGTTTAACGCTGAGGTTCGCTTACAAGCTTCGGCCAGTCAAGCATACACGAGTATGTTGTTTAAGCTAACACGGCGAGGCGTGTGGTGTCGTGTTGCAGGAGTCGTACCGCCAGGTGATGAAGATGCGCCCCAAGGACCTGTGGAAGAGACTGATGGTCAAGTTCCGAGGGGAGGAGGGGCTGGACTATGGAGGCGTGGCCAGGTAAGCCAATCAGACGGCAGCGCCGGGAGCTTCACTGGGCTTCTGAGGTGATGTCAGTGATGACCCCTCGTCATAGGTTAAAAAAGAAAAGAAAAAAAGACCAGGTTTATGACGTTATACGATGTTTATGGTGATGTTGCAATCTCTGAGACTGCGATTCATATATGATATCGGTGAGTGGGACACGGCAATCATTTTGAAATGTGACATTGGTGTGTGTTGTTTTTAAAATGTGCGTGTGTGTGTGTGTGTTTCCAGGGAGTGGTTGTACCTGCTGTCCCACGAGATGCTGAACCCGTACTACGGCTTGTTCCAGTACTCCAGAGACGACATCTACACCCTGCAGATCAACCCTGACTCTGCCGTCAACCCGGTGAGACAGGGAGGGAGAGAGAAGGAGAGGGGGAGGGAGAGGGAGAGGGATGGGGGGGTGGGAAACGGAGGGAGAGAGAGGGGGAGGGGGAGGGAGAGGGATGGGGGGGAGGGAAAGGGGAAGGGAGAGAGAGAGGGATGGGGGGAGGGAAAGGGGAAGGGAGAGAGAGGGGGAGGGGGAGGGAGAGGGATGGGGGGGAGGGAGAGGGGGAGGGAGAGAGAGAGGGATGGGGGGGTGGGAAAGGGAGGGAGGGGGAGGGGGAGGGGGAGGGAGAGGGATGGGGGGGAGGGAGAGGGGGAGGGAGAGAGAGAGGGATGGGGGGGTGGGAAAGGGAGGGAGATTTACGGGGTTGAGAGCGGCATCCATAAAGAGTGAACAGAGGATCAGCATGGCTATTACACACACACACACCCACCCACACACACACACACACACACACACACACACAGGTTAGATATACAGTCTTCAAAAAGGACGATCAATCTTAAAGTAGCCGTCTCTAGGAGATCCCCTCTCATCTCCTCCTCTCCTCTGTTCTCCTTTCCTCTCCTCTCCTCCATCCCCATCTTCTACTCCTCCTCTCTCCCCCCTCCTCCTCCTCTCCTCCTCCAGGAGCACCTGTCCTACTTCCACTTTGTGGGGAGGATCATGGGCATGGCGGTGTTCCACGGTCACTACATCGACGGGGGCTTCACCCTGCCCTTCTACAAGCAGCTGCTGGGCAAGCCCATCACCCTGGACGACATGGAGTCTGTGGACCCCGACCTGCACAACAGCCTGGTCTGGATCCTGTAAGGAGACACACTCACACACACTCTCACATGCACACTTGCACACGCACACTTGCACACACACACACACACGCACACTCCCAGTAAATAGATTAGCACATAAATGTCAGCTGGCAGGTATCATACACACACATAAATACTTGGACGCAAAGTATAACGACAGCAACAACAAAAAACACCTAGCAACCTGACTCGCACACACCTAGCAACCTGACTCGCACACACCTAGCAACCTGACTCACACACACCTAGCAACCTGACTCGCACACACCTAGCAACCTGACTCGCACACACCTAGCAACCTGACTCACACACACCTAGCAACCTGACTCACACACACCTAGCAACCTGACTCGCACACACCTAGCAACCTGACTCACACACACCTAGCAACCTGACTCACACACACCTAGCAACCTGACTCACACACACCTAGCAACCTGACTCACACACACCTAGCAACCTGACTCACACACACCTACCCCTGGTGGAAAGTCACTGGTCCGTGAATGAGCCCCTCCGGTGAAGTCCCAGCTGGACTCTGGGTAGCTGCTTTTAGCGCCTTCTGTTGAACAGACACGTCTCTCTCTCACTTCTCTCTCCTGTCCTCTTTGCCTCTCTCTGACTCTTCTGTCTCTCTCTCCACTGTCTTTCTTGTCTCTCTCCTCCACCTCTATCTCTCTCTGTCTCTCACTCCTCTTTTTTGGTCTCCTTTCTCTCACTCTCTCTCTCGTGTCGCTCTCTCTCTTTCTGTCTCTCTTTCTGTCTCTCTTTCTCTCTCTGTCTCTCGCTCTGTCTCTGTCTCTGTCTCTCTCTCTCTGTCTCTCTCTGTCTCCCCGCAGGGACAATGACATCACGGGTGTTCTGGACCACACCTTCTGTGTGGAGCACAACGCCTATGGGGAGATCATCCAGCACGAGCTCAAACCCAACGGCAAGAGTGTCCCCGTCACCGAGGACACCAAGAAGGAGTATGTCAGGTACGGGACCAACACACACACGCCAGCACACCAACAACCTCCCTCTCACAGACACTGTGGTCTTTGTCCCATCAAAGCCAAGTCTCACCAAGTTATCTTGGTCCTCCCCTCTGACCCTTCCTCCTCCCCTCCCTCGCCTTCCCACCTCTCCCTTCCCCTGTGCTCTCGCCCCCCCTGCCCCTCCTCCCTCCAGGCTGTATGTGAACTGGAGGTTCCTCCATGGCATCGAGGCGCAGTTCCTGGCCCTGCAGAAGGGCTTCAACGAGGTCATCCCCCAGCACCTGCTCAAGGCCTTCGACGAGAAAGAGCTGGAGGTAGGCAGTCAATGCACCTCTCTCTGTCTCTCGCTCTCGCTCTGTCTCTCTCTGTCTCTGCCTGCTCCTCCCTTTCTCTCCGTCCCCCCTGTCTCCGGCCCTCAGTGATGAATCCCTCCTCCTCCTCCTCCCCCTCCCAGTTGATCGTGTGCGGCCTGGGCAAGATCGACATCGGCGACTGGAAGTCCAACACGCGGCTGAAGCACTGCACGCCCGACAGCAACATCGTCAAGTGGTTCTGGAAGGCGGTGGAGTCGTACGACGAGGAGCGCCGCGCCCGCCTGCTGCAGTTTGTCACCGGCTCCTCCAGGGTCCCGCTGCAAGGCTTCAAGGCTCTGCAGGGTACACGCTCCAGGGCCCGCGCGGGGGGGGGGGGGGGGGTACTGTGTGTGTGTGTCATGGATGGTGGCCGTGGTGATGGTGATGGGGGGTGTTAAGATGCGCGTTTGTGTGTATTTGCGGGTGTGGTGGGGGGGCCGGAGGGTGTGCGTGCGAGGCTGTGTGCGGAGGGGCTTTGGGGGCAGAGCACGAGTGCATTTGAGCCTGTTTCCTTGTTCGCAACGTCAGCGTCATTTGATTGTGTCATTCTGAGCGCGTGTGTGTGTGTGTGTGTGTGTGTGTGTACGTCCTGCCTTAAGTGACCCTGTGTGTCTGACAGCCGTGGTCGGCCTCAGTGGGTTTGGTTAAATCCAGCCAGACAGGAAGCCCTGAGGGAAGAGTGTAGCTGTGTGTGTGTGTGTGTGTGTGTGTGTGTGTGTGTGTGTGTCTGTCTGTGTGTGTGTCTCTTTATGTCTGTGGCGTGTGTATTTGTGTGTTGATGTGCTCACTTGTGCATGTCCATCTGACGGTGTGTGTGTGTGTGTGTCTGGCCCCTGGTGCTTTCCTAAATATACAGCCAGTGTTGTTTTAAGACAGCACCCATGTTAGTGTATGTTCTAAAGGCTGGGTTCAGCAGCTTCAACCAGGAGCAGGTCTGTGTCCATCTGTCTGTATGGATTGGCTAACAGTTTCGAGACTTTTGCTGACTCTGTTGCTCTCTCTCTCTCTCTCTCTCGCTGTCTCTGTATGTACACACGTGTGTGTGTGTGTGTGTGTGGACTCCAGGTGCTGCAGGGCCCAGGCTCTTCACCATCCATCAGATCGATGCCAACACCAACAATCTGCCCAAAGCCCACACCTGGTGAGTACAGGCCTGCTTGACGTGCACACACTGTACACACACTGTACACACACTGTACACACACTGTACACACTGTACACACACTGTACACACACACACACACTGTACACAGGTCTCACACCACAACTCATGAGTCCCACCAAGAAAATGAAAGCTCACCCCAGGACTAGTTTACAAAATGATAGACCTTGCTGATAATTCAACGTTGAACTAGCTACAGTCCACTCCAAATCCTAGATATCCGTTCATCTTTTGTCTTCCCATTCTCCGATCCGCTCCCCTCCTCTCTCCCCTCCTCTCTCCTCCCTCCCTCCCCTCCAGCTTTAACCGGATCGACATTCCGCCCTACGAGAACTATGACAAGCTGTACGACAAGCTGCTGACAGCCATCGAGGAGACTTGCGGCTTCGCCGTGGAATGAGGGACGCATCGGGCGGGAGGAGAGTGAGTGAGTGTGTGTGTGTGTGTGTGCGTGCGTGTGTGTGGTGTCAGTGTGGCATGGCTGCCGCGGACTCTGCTGTCACCACAAGCCACCATGCCCCCCCCCTCCCACCCCCTCGAAGGGACACCGCCACATTCAGCCACGCCCACCAAGCCCAGCAACCACGCCCCCTCCTGGTGGTCTGCAGCTCTCTTCACCTGGAGGAACAGGACGCCGTGTCGAGGGGGAGGGGCCCGTGTCGAGGGGGAGGGGCCCGTGTCGAGGGGGAGGGGCCCGTGGCGAGGGGGAGGGGCCCGTGTCGAGGGGGAGGGGCCCGTGTCGAGGGGGAGGGGCCCGTGTCGAGGGGGAGGGGCCCGTGTCGAGGGGGAGGGGCCCGTGTCGAGGGGGAGGGGCCCATGCTCATCGCCCTCTCTTCCCATTCTTCCTTCTTTTTTTATATCAAATGTTTTCAGCTGCTACAGACTTGATTTACCTTGAATCCCTGCAAGAACGCCTGCAACGTTTTTTTTTTTTTTTCTTTCTTTTGTGTAATAGCTTATTTTAGTGCTAATGGTAAAAGACCAGTAAGAACTGTTTGAGTTGGGTTGACTTGACATTTGTTTTGTTGTCGTGTGTGATAGTCCAAGTCCAGCCTGCAGTGATTATTAGTGTAGCCAGTCTCTGCTTGCTCTGGTCAGAGAGAGAGAACTGAAATGTGAAGGCCCCCCTTTGTGCAGACAAGCTACATCGATCACCAACTAGCCATATCTTGCCCATGGTAGCCACTCTAACCTCAACCATCCCCTTGATCCTTCCCATTTGCATGAATGCATTCACAGACATTTTTACACCTGAAACACACACATGTAGAATGGAAGATGGCTGCCTCTCTCACAGATGTGAGAGAAGCTTTGTCATTTCTGTTCCAGCAAGCAGAGACAGTGAAGTTAGAACTGATGCCTACCATTAGTACATAGCCTTTTAATCTTATCGGTGTCATTGAAAATCCTTCCGATCCAAAAGCTCTTTAGCGGGCTGTTGTTTTACGGCATTTCAACGTGAAACCGAGTTCAGCTGAAATGCTCCTCCTCCCCCTTCAGGAAGCAGCCACCATTTTGACTTCACCTTTTGTCGAGTGCAGATGCAGCTGAGGGGGGCTAGTGGAGGAAGTGAGGTCACAGCGTGGAGACTCCCCCATAGCGGCACCCAGGGCCCAGGTTCAGGCGGAGCTTCAAA
Source organism: Hypomesus nipponensis (assembly GCF_054491055.1). Lineage (NCBI taxonomy): Eukaryota > Metazoa > Chordata > Actinopteri > Osmeriformes > Osmeridae > Hypomesus > Hypomesus nipponensis. Next base: position 8,306,338 of record NC_140381.1, read on the forward strand.
GCTATTTCACAGGAGCATGTCTGCATTTCCTGAGTGACTGACACCCACCTTCAAAGGGGGGACGGGGACGGTTTTCTCCTCTCCTCGAGCACTTTATTAACTCGAATGGCGAGCGACAGGAAGTGCTTTCTTCACATTTAGAAAGAAAAAAAAAGAGACAAATATACCTTGTTTTATTCCAACCATTAACAGTGGAAATATACAGGAAAAATGAAAAGTATATATATATATATACACCTGTAATTATGAGTATATACATGTACAAATATATACTTATTTAGTATATGGCTTTGTCCCGTCTGTTTGATGACGTGCCAGCATGGCGGGTGTCCCAGACCTCTCTGCATTCTCAGGTGAAGTCAACGTCCTGTCTTTGACCTTTACGAGGGCGACGTGTGAAGGGGGGGGGGGGAGAACAGACGCAAGCTCCCGTGGAGAGAGTACAACCAGTGACCCTCTCCTTGAGGGAGAGCCGAGGGCGTGACCTCCCCACCACCCTGACCCCAGGCTGGGACCAGCGCTCTCCCCCACCCCCTCTGGAGCCTCCACCTCCAGCCCTGCATGAATGGACTTCTAAAGCGTGTATTTATTCGCAAATATTTGTCCCAACAAGCAAAATGTGTGTTGACATGCGAAAATTCTGGTGAATGTTGTTTTTTTCCCTTTTTATAAATATATATATATATACACAAATATATATATATATATATATATATATACTCTGCCTGTCAAATAGCAATCGACTACGACCATGGACTGTTCTTACTGAAAATTCACACACATGGACCCATCTCTCACTCTCTTTCCAGTGTTTTTTTGTTTGTTTTTTACGGTGAAGCCGTAGCTTCTCCAGAGAGAATATTGAAGTATCCTAAACGGTGCTTTTTTGTACAGCACAGACTATTGGTCACAAGTGACTCATGACACATTTTACCTTTTCACCTGACAAGAACACAGAATAAAAATGCATTAAACTATACTTTTTTTTGTTTTGTTTTTGCACACGCAGACTTACAATTTGCGAGTTATAATCAGAAACTTCCTTCTATTTACCAAATAGTTAATGGACTGATTGACTTTTTTGGTGTAGATATCCAGTATACACACACACATGTAGGTTATATGCATACTTTAACATGTCCAGTGGACACACGGTTTTCACTCCCGCTTCTGCTATTTGCGTCTTAACATCGTGGACTTCTGTGGAGATAATGGAACTTGTGTGTCTGGATGGAAGAGGGGACTGCATGGACTGTGTTGTGTGTCTGGATGGAAGAGGGGACTGCATGGGCTGTGTTGTGTGTCTGGATGGAAGAGGGGACTGCATGGACTGTGTTGTGTGTCTGGATGGAAGAGGGGACTGCATGGACTGTGTTGTGTGTCTGGATGGAAGGGGGGACTGCATGGACTGTGTTGTGTGTCTGGATGGAAGAGGGGACTGCATGGACTGTGTTGTAGCCGGTCACTTTGTAGCATGTTCCACTCGCTGAGCGCTACTTCTACATTTAGCCAACCGTTCAGTGCCACTTCAGAGGCTGCGATGTGCTCCCTTCTCCACGCGTGTATGTAAGTCAACGTTTTCCGTGCGTGTGTATAAATAAGTTCTGATTGAATTTGCAAAAAGCTGTCTTAAAAAAAATACTTAAACATTTTACAAAAGCAAAAACAATTCTATAAAAATCATGTTTTTATTTCCACATTTTTATTTCCAGTCTGTTTTTGTATTTATTATTACAGTGTGTGTGTTTAGTTTTCACACCATCTGCTCTGTGAGCGTTAACTGACACCTGTAAATAAGACAAATAAAAAGCGGAATATTAATGAAAAAAAACAAAAAAAAACTCTTGTACCCTCTTGCAGAAAATGAGAGCAATAAACGATGCTGTTTGGAACTCGCAGCATTATGTTTCATAAAAACATCGGCGTCACCGTGTCTCCTTTGTACCTGCCTCAACACCTGCATATGGTCACTGAGCCACAGTCAGCGATGCTGCTCGAGGAGAGGGAAGGAGAGAAGAAAACCGTCCCCGTCCCCCCTTTGAAGGTAGGTGTCAGTCACTCAGCTCGTACGAGCTACGGCGGGGCTCGGGTCACTAGTACAACACTGATGGGACATTATCACGGGGTCACATGACGTTATGCCCAAAACACAGGAAAGGCAGAAGGTGCAAATAACATTGTCGCACCTATGTAATCGTGTCGTCATGATGTCGTGTTCCTACATAACCCAGCCCTGTTCTCTGAAGGCCTCGGGCTACAACACTGATGTGCTCGTTAGTACAATCACCATGGATGTGGGGGGAAACAGGGACATGAACATCTAATTGGGATTATCAGCAACAACATCAGATAATCACAACAGGGTGGGTCAATTACCATAGAAAATGCACAACAATACAATCAAATAAATAATCCACTGACATGTAAAAAAAAAAAAAAAGCTGTGGAAGACATTCAGCTTTGATTTAAAGGGAAAACGGTGGAATTAATAATCTCGTCCTGGTCTAACATTCAACACAATCATTCTCGCTATTAGTGTTGCATCCCAATTTCAGGATGGTCCCATTTTGGCGAAGGAAGTACCAGATATTTTCTAACTAGTCATCTTTGCAACAGCACACGGAAAACACACAGTGAAGAAGTCTTTTAAAAATGTTTAAATAATCAAGTATCTAAAACAATGGAAGAGGACTTGGTCCAAGAGTACTGAGATTGTTTGTTTTTAGCAGCCAAGTTAAATGGAGTTAGGAGTTCTACATAGTTAACCGCTGAGGTCAGTGTAAACAGCTGGTGTTGTACTGGAAGGATGCCATCTGCACACGACCCCGTAACCTCTTGACCTCCAGGTCGCGGAAGTAGTCCTCGTCATCGTTCTGAATGATGATCTTCTGCAACTCGCCAATCTCTCGCTCCATCTTGGATCGGAGCTCTCTCTTCATCTTCTGCAGAGCCTGAGGAGGACAGACACGCTATCAGGGGAGTCGGGTGGCTGAGCGGTTAGGGAATCGGGCTAGTAATCAAAAGGTTGCTGGTTCGATTCCCTGGGCGTGCAAAATGACGTTGTGTCCTTGGGCAAGGCACTTCACCCTACTTGCCTCGGAGGAATGTCCCTGTACTTACTGTAAGTCGCTCTGGATAAGAGCGTCTGCTAAATGACTAAATGTAAATGCACACACAGTGAGAACACAGATTGTAATGGGATCAGAACCATTTCTTTCGAGAGAAATGCTGGGTAATTAGTAATAGGGGGATATTTACCTTCTCCTGCGCCTTCTTCCGCACTTGAATCTCCTGCCGTTCTTGGGCGAGAGTTTCCGCCAGCAACGAAAACTGAAACGTAAATGTTCAAAAGTCAAGCGGTGCCCTCACCTGCCTGTGTGTGTGTGTGTGTGTATCCTACCTGGTCCTTGTAGTAGTTCTCCATAGACTGGATCTGGTCTCGGTGGCGTCTGTGGTGCTCCTGACGTTGCTCCTTGGCGTAGGCCCTCTGCTCCCTGAGGCGAGCCTTCTGTAAGTCCAGCCCCTCCTCAAACACCTGCTTGAACATCTGAACCACGACACAACCACACCGACCGTCACACAACCTTCACACCACCAGGACCGGCAAAGCACGTCACACAACCCCGCGTCTCACCCGCTCCTCCTTGGTGCGCGCCCTCATCATGCGGGCGCGGTGCTGGACGTGGTAGTCGTGGTGGTACTTCTTGGCGCGGGCGATCTGCTGCCTCTGGTCTCTCAGCTGGCTACGGGCCGACTTCTGCTGCTGGATTCTCTCCTTGAAGTCCCTCTGGAGACGGGAGGAACACAGGCTCAGAGGAGGGGAATAAGCGTGTGTGTGTGTGTTTGAGAGGGACATTAGTGTGTGAAAGACAAGAGGTATCATAGACAGTGAAAGAGGTATCGGGGAATTTGAGTAAGTCGGGTGACTTGGTGTATACCTTAAGGGGTGGGGGGGATAATTGATTCACATATGAATCGCGTTTCAGTCTTCTAGCGATTCACTAATGTAAAAAATAGATGTTCATATATATATATATATATATATATATTTTTTTTTTTATGTAAGCATATATTGAATCGAAATGTCATGGGGGCAATTACACTGTCTTGTAGAAGGTAACTTTGCAGGAATCCTCTGTGGCTCAGTGGGTAAAGCATGTGTACCATCGAGTCTACTGCCAAACACGATACCTCTGGTTCAAATTTCGCTCAAACCAATTGATAATGAATTTAACTGATATCAGTTAAGTAATATACATGTTATTTCCAAGTATATAGAAGGGGGACCCCGTGAAACAAGGGCCTAAACCACAATGACCTGGGTTCAAATCCAGCACAGCAGTGCCAAAAACATCCTAGGCTCAGATCCCTGTAGCCACAGTGCACTCCCCGACTGTCCAGACACCCCCCCCCCCCCTACCAACCTTCCAGATACCCAACTGTCCCACCAGGGACGGCAGCTGGGAGAGGAGATCTGGACAGTCGGGGAATGTGCTGAGGCCACAGGAGTAGAGGAGTACAGGAAAAGCAATGTACCTTTTTATCAGTTTTATTTCTAAGTCGAGTTTTATCTATGGAGGAGGGGCTCACCAGGCGTCGGTTGTGCTCCTGCTCCTTGTGGATGATCTCCACCAGCAGGTCGTGTCTCCTCTGCGCCTCCTCCACCTGGGGGAACCACAGCGGCCCAACACCGTGAGCATGCCTCCTTCACCTCCGCACACACCTAAAAGCCCTGCTGCATCACCTTTTAACATCTTACCGGAGAACGCAGAGTATGAAACAAACACTCAAAGAGCGTGTGTGTGTGTGTCTGATATTCACACACACACACACACAGTAATAAGAAGTCCACAAACTCCTAGTACTTGTATGTCATTCATTAAAAAGCTTCGAAACGACCCCTCAGTCTTTTCCTCCCGGGTTGTGTTCCGTTCCCAGTGTAGGTGAGAGAGGGGCGCCCCCTACCTGGCTGGTGAGTTTACTGCGGGGCGCCCTGGGGGCCTCGGCCAGGGAGGAGTGCAGGCGCTCCACCTGGCCCAGCTGCTGCTCCCACATGCGCCCCAGGGCGTGGGGGGAGAGGTGCAGGTGGGGCAGCTCCTCCAGGAGCTGGGGCAGGAGGTCGTTGTCCTTCACCTTCACTGGGGGTGGAGGGGGGAGGGAGGGGAGAGAGAGAGTGTGAGGCTGCCTTCTTGACGTAGCACCGGGGTACAAATGGTAGCTTCTTCCGTTTTTCGATATACAAGGTCAATTTCTGTGTCCCTGTTTCGGGGATTTCCAAAAGGCGGGGTGAGGGCGGTGGGGTTCTTACTGGGAGCGGCTCTTCTCATGTTCTCCTGACGCCTGCGACCAGGAGGGAGGCTGGCCCGCGTCCGTGGCGAGCGGTGTTGGGGCGTCGTCAGTCTGGCTGGTTTGGGGGTCCGGGGGACGTCCCTCAGTATGGCCTCCCTGTACTCCCGCTCCTAGACACACACACACACACACACACACAGGCACGTTAGTTTGAAGACCAGCATGGGAATCAGTTTGATGTTTTCATGTTCATCCTAGCTTGACTTGTGTGGGGTCTCAAATGGCCTACTCATTCTACTGGAGCAGAACACCGATTTCGGGTCATTGCAATCCAGCGTCAGAGGACATGCCTCCGTCCCAGTCAGACCTCTAAAGAGACGGGCATCCTGTCACATGGTAATGTGTCTTACTGCTTCCTGTCACATGGTATTGTCTTACTGCTTCCTGTCACATGGCACAGTGTCTCACGGCTTCCTGTCACATGGTAAAGTGTCTCACCGCTTCCTGCGCCCTCAGCCTCTCCTTGGTGATGTTGAGGCGTTCCCTCTCCTCATACCGCTTCAGCTCCTCCTCATACGCCTTCTCTACCAGCTGAGGGGGGAGGAGAAGATAGAGGGAAACGACAGGGAGTGTGGTGGAATAATAAACCACCAGGCATATCGAGATTGAGGGAGAGAGGATAGAGAGAAAGATAGATAGAGGGAAGAGTCAAAGGAAGGAAGAGGAAAAGGGACAGCGAGATAGGGGAGGGGGGGAGAGAGACAGAGCCAGACCATGTCATGAGAGAGCGAGCGTCTCATGCAGAAGCACACAGGTCCTGGAACACACAGGCGGTCTACGTCTCAGCGGGGCTCCAGCGTGGGCACCGGGGCTCACCTGGGTGTGCTCGTCCTGGCTCCGCCTCTGCCGGAGCTCTCGCCGGCGGGAGCGCGCGGCCGGCGCCCGTCTCCGCGCGCTGGAGCTCTCCGTCTCCCTGGTGACGCCCTCCAGCTGGCCCTGCAGGGAGCGCCGGCACCGAGGAGGGGAGGGGGACAGGGAGCGTGTGCGGGGGGCCGGAGGGGCGTGGCGAGCGCCTGGGAGGGAAGGGGTTTTGAGGGGGGGTTTGGGTGAGGACGCTGGCTGTGGTTGTGTTTGAAGATGAGTCTGTGGTCAAGGGGTGTGTGTGTGTACCTTTGGGTTTCTGTGGGTCTCTCCTGCGACACTCCATGACACTGTCGCTGTGGTGAGAGTCCTTGTCCTCCTCTCTGACCTCACCCGACTCTCCACTCTCACCCAGGGCTCTCTTCAGCATCTGGATCCACACACACGCACAGGAAACAATCCTTCTGTGATTGATAGGAAATGATGAATCTCTCTCTCGCACATGTACACCTACGGAAAACACTACAAATGGCTCGCGCCAAATACGGTCGCCGCGGCGACGGCGAGCAAGCCTCTCGTGAGCCTGACGCCCCCTCGCCCACCTCGTCCAGCTCCTCCAGCCGCCGGGACAGCTTCTCAGACATGTGGTGCAACTCCTGCTCTGCCTTTCTGTTCTTGTGTGCGCGCCAGGAGCCAGGCTCAGCACACTCTGCTAGCCTGCTAGCACTGAGAGAGAGACAGACAGAGAGAGACAGTGAGAGTGAGAGTGAGAGTGAGAGTGAGAGTGAGAGTGAGAGTGAGAGAGTGAGAGAGAGAGAGAGAGAGAGAGAGAGAGAGAGAGAGAGAGAGAGAGAGAGAGAGAGAGAGAGAGAGAGAGAGAGAGAGAGAGAGAGAGAAAGGGAGGGAGAGAGAGAGAGAGAGAGAGAGAGAGAAAGGGGAGGGAGAGAGAGAGAGAGAGAGAGAGAGAGAGAGAGAGAGAGAGAGAGAGAGAGAGAGAGAAAGGGGAGGGAGAGAGAGAGAGACAGAGAGAAAAGGGAGGGAGAGAGAGAGAGAGAGAGAGACAGAGAGAAAAGGGGAGGGAGAGAAAAGGGGAGGGAGGGGGGAGAAGTAATTAAAGTGAGGGAAAAACAAAACGACAACAGACAAACAGTCCAACTGACACCCCCCGAGAGGAAACAGTCATTAGGGAGGCAGACACTGTAATCAGTCGAATCCAGAAACACGCTGAAGGACATAACGGCTCCAAAAGCGCAGACATCTTCGCCCCCTCTCACCCGAGCCCCGTCCTCTCCCTGTCAGAGCGGCCTCCCCGCTGCCCGCGCGCTGCCACGCCCCGCTCCTCCTCCTCCTGTTCTTCGTCCTCTCCCTCCTCGTCCTCTCCCTCCTCCTCCTGTTCTTCGTCTGTGTCCCGAGGCAGGGAGCCCTCCGTCTCCTCCTGCAGGCTGAGGAAGAGCACGTCTGGCTGGGTGCGGAACAGGACCCTGCGGGGCCCGGGGCCGGCCCGCTGGAAGGCAGGAACACAACGTCAGCAAGGAGGCCCACCCAACACCCAACACACAAGTGAACACCCGAACATGACAAGAACTGCACGAGCTGGTTATACACAGTACATGCTATCGAGACGCGATTACGGAATGTGGACCGGGCAGAATTCTAGTATACGTTTGCTGACAAAACGTTCCCTCTATGGCGTTTACAATGATAAATATGAATTTGTGTATCACATTTATCTAGGATTTATAATGAGGGTAACGATGCGTGTGGATATTCAGTCTTCACCTCCAGCTGCTCCATGTCGTCCTCTGGTCTCGACGCAGACTTCAAACTCTCCACTGAAGAAGAAAGAAAAACATCACACTTTTAAAAACACACGCAATTTCGATATATAAACTTGCCATTGGCTACACAACCAAGTCGTTGGGCTGTGTGTGTATGTGTGTGTGAGTGTGTGTGAGTGTGTGTACTCACCAGGAGAGTGGTTGGAGGCAGGGGACTGTAATCCATTGGTAACAACTGTGTCAGCTACTAGCCTGGGGCACTGTGAGACAGAGAGAAAAAGCATTCATTATGTAGAGGTCTGGTTTGGCCCAGACAAAGACCACAGAGACACAGAGAGAGGCCTCCTTGTTTATGAGCAGAGGGGGAGAAAACACTGGAGTACCGTCTCATAAAAGAGCAGAGCCTGAAAGAGTTACACTTTGTGTGTGTGTGTGTGTGTGTGTGTCCAGCTTCATCTTGCGCTCGGTTTGTGTAGTTTCGGCCTCCGGTTTGTGTGACATGGGGAGGTGTGTTTTCCCACAGAGTATAACTCTGGCTGGTCCTCTGGGTCAGTCTAATGAGGAGGGAGGGAGGGAGGGAAGCCTCAGGTGGTGACGAGGGTGTCCGAGCGTGAACGCCTGGGTCACCGTGACCGAGGGGACAAGGTTTGTGATTGGTGAACCCACTGAACTCATGTAGCCAGCCACCCCCTCGAGTGCACGTCATGTTTTACTCATGTCCAGATAAGAGATTGAAACACTTGCGTCGTCGTACGTTGGGGTTACATCGTTCGACTCTGGGTTAACACCCGTAGGGAGCGGGACTCGGGTTGTTAGAGAATAACAAACAGATGCCGTGTCTTGAAACGTGTCTCGGCTTGCCACTGCATGCCGGCTACCACGAGCTCAAACGCTTCACTGGCCAAAAACAGTTGGAGAAATGACGAGATATGTTTTTACGAGTCAGCACATATGCATCCTTCCTGATGGCGTTTCGCGTTTCAGAGAAAACAGGAAGGGAAAGCGATTACCCTGAGCGGTCTCTCTGACTCGAGTGTGTCTGACTGAGCTTAGCTGCCGTAGAAAAGACGTTGCATCAGCCTTATGATCGGTCAGACTGTCTGAGTGTCAGCTAGTGTATATAGCTGTGTATAGAATACAGTCTGAAATAGGACACGGTTTGAACATACCTCGGTGGTAACGGGGACTGCATCCTCTTCGGCGTGCCCGTGAAAGAGGCCATTGGCGAGGGGGGACTGGCTAGGCGAGTGGGGGGCTCTCTCAGGCCTGTGGGGGGTAGTCTGGTAGGGGGGCTGGAGGGGGATGGCTGAGCGCAGGGGCTCCCTCAGGAGGGTGGCCTGGGGGCCCGGGGAGCCGGGGGCCGCCGCGGGAGGCTGGGAGGTGGCTTCTGCTGTCGAAGAACGGGTGTGGAGAGAGAGACACGGGGTCAGATCAGGGCTCTGGAGGCTCGGCAACATTTCAGGAGAATATAACACGCCACCGACAAGGCCAAAATAAATTGTTCAGGCATCCAAATCCTTTCCTAGATAGTCGAAGCTTAGTTAAGCATGGCTATCCTCCTCATTAGCTTAGTCTGGCCTTGGAGTGGCAGACTATTATTGTGTTGACCACGCAAACCAGGACCTTTCAATGAGGCGGAGTACACAGCCAATTGTTGAAGACGGTCATTAACATGTCATGTAGCGTGTGAGAGAGAGAGTAAGAGTGAGAGAGTGACAGAAAGAGAACGGAAAGTGATGAGGAATAAAGGGTTAGAAAAGCTGGGGGGAAAAAGGTGACATCATTACAATTCTTTTTTTCTTTTCTTCTTTGCAAAGCTTCCACGAGAGGAAAACTAACCCCATATACCGCATCATAAAGGAGCCTGACATTCCGCAGAGCGAGAGACAGACAGATTGAAGAGCACAAGACTGGAAAAACGAGAAAAGCTGCATTTGGCATCAAGGACCCATCTGATTAGCCCGATGGCGGTTTCGCCATTTTGCGGTCAGTGTCATCAGCTGAGAGAAGGAGAGGTGGAGGGGTGGGGGGGGGGGCGGGGGCGGGGGGGGGCTTCACCTTCTTGTTTGGCCGTGAACGTGCGGGCGGAGTCTCCCAGCTGAATGAGCTCGTTGGTCGAGCCGATCTCCTCCGCGTTCCAGGAGTGGAGGGAATGTTTGCTCGACTGGACGGCAGACCTGCGAGACAGGAAGACACCCACGGGTTCGATACGCATCATCAACAAGAGACAGAAGGGTACCGTGATACCGAGTTAGCATTCCTGTTAGACTTCCTGGTGCGGCTGCCGTTTGCATACCTGTTACCTGTGAGTCATTCACTCTGTGTTTACTTTGAGCAAAGCACGGGCTTGGGGCCGGGCCAGCCTGTGGATGAGGTCATGCGATAAGACGCTTGCGTCAGTGATTGCTTAGCACCTCACCTGTTAAGACTGTCCTGTAAACAACACTGAGCAACCGGGTCTGTCAATAGGACGTACAGAACACTCTGTCACGGGACAGCTCAGTGGTGTTGAGTGACTATACCAGTGTGCCAATACTTTACCAAGGGGTTTCCTGACTGTTCAGTAACCAAAAACACAAGTAAAAAAAAATATAACATGCTACTCATCCACGAATGAACTGCTCCACCGACTGTCCCTGTGTGGGGAGTGTTGTCCAGCGTACAGAGCAGGTCCCTGGGCGAGCGAGGGGAGGGGAGACACTCACTGTATACTGGAAGACTGGGACACTCTCTCCAACAGGGCCTCGTTCTCCTGGTTCTCGGCCTGGGGCGTATGAGGGAGTTCCTCCACGGCAGCACTGTTGGGTTCTGCGGAGGGGGGGGTTAAGGGGTCGGTTAGGAGTCAAAATGATGTCGAGGGGGAGATGTTGACAGGATGTCTAAATGAATAAACGGAGAGGACCTTCAGCCTGCCTTTAATCAGTACGTGTGAGTTTGCTCAAAGGTCAGAAGGCTGTCTCTCTCTCTCTCTCTCACACTCTCCCAAACCAAATCACTGAGCAGAACAGGCAACAGCGGCCATTGTTATAAACGAGGGCACACACACACACTCAGGCAACTTGGCGTGCAAAAAGCAGAAGTGACTGACCTTTTACAAAAGTGAAAATGATGCTAAACCATTAACTGGAAGGGGTTTTTCCAACAAGCACATATCCTGGCAACCCCAAACCTTTCATAACAACTTCATAGTTAAACCTAATCACGAACACTTAACATTACTAGTAATTCTTTTCAGATGTAATTGTAACTCCTAGGCTTAAACGAAGTGTTTTTCCTCAAGCCCGTTTCAGTTTGCATCGTTTGAAAGGACTGGCAGTTAGTCGATACAGTCTAATTGGCGTTTGGCAATGGGCAGTGGGGCACCACAGACACACAGGCATGCAGAGCTGGGCCAGATGAATGGGGCCCAGAGCCCCCAGTGATCCCACAGCCAAACTGGGTTTAAGGGTCCATTATGTCCACTCGATGTGTGCGGATGACCTCACCGAAAACAGGGTCTCGGTTGGAGAGAAGGGGAGAAACCGCTACTGTTCAACATGGGAGACTGGGCCGAAAGTTTGAGAGCACCAGTCGGCGATATAGTGAAAGTGTCTCTCGATGGATGGAAACATCTCCTTTTGTTTCACTCAATAACCCATCTTCTACAGACGGGTTTGTACTCTTCTTAGTTGGACTAAATTAGCTTGGATGGTTGCAAATGTGTTGGGAAAAGATGTCTACCTCCATTTTGTGACTCCTCCTCGCTTATCTGCTCTGTGAGGTACTCCAACAGACCATCAAAGATCTCCAGAAGGTTCTTGACTGATTCTTTGTCCCCTCTGACGACGTTTTCACCTGGAGAGACGACAACGAAATCTTATCGGGGGGACAGGTCATGCAGTACATTTGCAATATCAGAAAACCACCAGAAATGTACTTTTACAGAAGGAGTGCTTCTTCCTTTGAGTGGATTTGAAGAAAAAAAATGAGTCTGTATGTTTGGAATAAGTCAGTTTCTTTGTAAACACAACTCCTGAGCTTATCATTAAAACCCATTTAGCTTCAGTTCCTCAGGGTATAACTGAATGGAGTCACTTGACTTGCTTTCATCTTCACAATGATTAATGGCTGAGATGTCAGCAAACAAAGTAGTAGTTAGGTGTCCATCACCAGTAGAGGGTGAGGGGCTACGGTCAGGAAGCTGCCTACCTGTGATGTGGGACAGGCTGACTTGAAGATAGTCCAGGGCCAGGGAGTCGATTACTGACTGGATATTGTGGACGTCATCCTCCTGACTCCCAGGGGCAGCGATGTAATCTGTCCACACGCACACACACAGTTACGAAAGACTTCCCTGTGCACTTTAGCCACACTTTCACACAAGCTCTCATTGACCAGAGCAGTCCTGTGCTGGCATGTTCGATGACCCTAAAGTAGAAGACTGCTGGGGCATTCTTGACATTCTGAGCATATTCATGGAAATGTTTTTCCTACTAAAGCAAAACACATATTTGTTGTTGCCAACAATTTTTTTTTTGTTATACAAGAGGCGTTTGAGGCCCCAACAATACTTGAGATCAATGCTTTAAATGCTGAACATAAACTGTAGGGGACAATGGAAACTTTCGTCAGTATTTAAAAACTTACCCGGGACTTTCTCCCCCAAGATGGCTTCATACAACGCTACAAAAACACTGGCATCACAGTCAGTCACCTTCCTCAGCCTCAAGTTTAACTGACACTTGCTGAGTAGATCATTTGCCACGTCCACCCAATCTATGGAAGATAGATGATACATGATATGATTACAATGTACGCTATTCTTGTGTGGTTCCTTAGGTGTATCAAGATGCATCTCTTTCAAGTCAACAACCATGGAATTGCAATGTTTTCGTATCTTTTGTTAGGAAGACGTAACCTCCACAATGGCATAACGCTGAACACTAAGTACCTAACAACCATCACCGATTGATTGTTTACATCGTGCTCAAGCAGTAGCGGTTAGGCTGAGGGAGTGTGCGCGGGGATTGATAGCGGGAGCAATGAGCGTATTGTGCTCACTACTGCTGGCTACAGCACAGTTGGCAAACTACGTTGACGTTAGCTGGCAGTACTGTATGTTAGCTTTTCACATTTTTTCACAACTTGCAAAAACGTAATTATTCGCGAAGTCACTTAAGAACATTGACGTTGTTCACACAATCCATGATGACAGCAAGTCTTGATCTAGTAACTACAGTTAGGCTAGCTACCTGATGCATACAGTAATGTTACCGTGGCTAATGGTGAACTTGCCAGCCCATCTACTGTACTAGAAAACTTCGCTAGTTCGAATCATTGCAACTAAGCTATTGAAGCAAGCCTAATCTAAACTAGTTGAACAATGTCAAAATGGGCCCATCAAAGACAGGAAAGGCGATTTCACTGGCTAGCTATCTGGCTTGGCTAACGTTGGCTGTTGCTTACCTCTGTCTTCTTCTTGGGTGCCCATGAAACAGCTGTCGACAAGAACAAGCTGAAAAAACGTATCCGATGTAATTGTTGAACAACTTCGGTTGCTTCCAGATTTCACTGACTATTGCTAGCAACTGTAGCTAGACACGATAGCTAGCTAGTTTTGGTAGTTCTCAAATAAGATGGCTAGTCACAGTTGACTGCTCATCAGAGGAACTACTACTAGAGCTTACCTAGCCAGAGATTATTCGAATGCAACAGCTTTTTGATTGGATGAAAACCGACTCTTTGTTTCCGGAAGCACCATGTGACGACCAGTCGTAAAAAAAGTGGTGATTTTCAACTAACCCTTTCTGCGTTTCCCCGATAACGATGGATCGTGGCAACAATCAAGCAAAAAATAAACCATTGATATTTCTTACGTGCGTTTTCCAAACATGCTCGCACGAATTTTCAAGAGACACTTTAGCTACGGTGTCTTTGGCAACGGCCCGTAAAACTAAGATTCGTTGTACGATGGATTCTAATATCAATTTAGGCTTAATACGACGTTTTCGGGAAATGCAGCCCCTGTCAGTTATATTTTTACCGTGACCTTCAATTAGATTACTGACACTGAAATCATTTTCTGGGGAAGTTACTTGAGGCAGGTCGATTTGTTCCTAAATGACGTTGGACTACATTTCAAATTTGAACGATCTTTGTCGACGATGAGTTGCATTTGTCGATATCGCTTTGAAACTGTTCAACAAAAATATTGGCATTTTCATTTATTGCACATTTTGTTTATCTTTATCGACACAGGCACATTTGCAGTAACACCATCCATTCAGAGATCATATACATCGTTATAAAATCCACCCAGGCGGGTCAAGTAGGAAGTAAACATTGACATTTGGTAAACCGGATATCATTCAAGTTTTAAGAACCATGGTTCTTAAAACTTGATGCATATATTTTTTATATATGCATATAAAGAATTCCGCATTACTCCCAAAGCTATAACAATCCATGAATAATAACTCCATAATTCTTAATGGAGTATATCGATCCAGTAGATTTGTAGGCTAGGCCTATAGATTTGTACAAGATTTGGTATTGATATCAATATGCAGTAAAATTGTTATTTTTACCTTTGTGATAAATTAATGATCAATGGATTCAGTATTTTGTGTTGTGAATATGCAGATTCTTTATGATTTATATTGATGACTGTCTTTTTCCAAAGATTCCGCACCTCAACCTCTTTAAAAAAAACAAACATTGTTTACAGTTTTGTCTTGAATATGTTCTGGTTAATAACATCCTTATTCTGGGAAAAATGTATATACACAAATCAAAGTGCATGAAAGCGGAACCTACATTCTGTGCATTTCATAACAAATTCCTGTCTTAAGATGCATTGTTGTTCCCATATTGTTTGTATGGCAGACATTTGGAAATCCGGTAAGAGGGTGACAGAGATTCAAGTGCCTGAAAAAAAAGTTTAACAAATTGGTGCATCAGGTATTCATTAAAGAAATATTGCTACTTTCCACTTGAACGTTAATATGGGGGTAATCACATTATACGGCCAACCAGCGGTGAAAGCAGAGTTGTATTGCTCGCAGTGTATTCAAGGCCACATGTGGATGTAATTATGGAATGCTGTATTCATGTAAATAGCAAATCTAATTATATAGGTCTTGCCATTACATTTATTCATTTACCAGATGCTTTTATCCAAAGCGAAATACAAGAATTCATTTACTGAAGCCAGTTGGACAAAGTTTGTACAAGGTGCTCTGCAATGGCTACATCTTGACAGCCAGGAGAGCTTTATTGCATAGAGATCTGTGAAAAGATTCATTCAATTTAGCTCCTCAGAACCATGTGACAGTTGAATTTCATAGAGGGGGCTACAGTAACTTTATCAACATAACAAACACAGCTAGAGCACAAAAGAGGATAGAAAAAGCAGCTGGGGGGAAGGTTTTCCAAACAGAAGATGTGAATGACATTCTGTAATCCTTCTGGCAAGCTGTACCGTAGGGTCTGTGAATATAAATAACTTACTATGGTATCAGCTTTGTAGTTACAATCCATGTGCATCATACCACATGACCATGATTTGACACAACTCGATGTGGAATATCCTGCCCTCTAGTCAATCAAACTGCCAACTAAACATGTTCTCCTCTCTGGCAGTGCATACAATGTAAAGATTATTATTCATTAATTAACAGTTAAAGACAGTATCTCTAGGAAGGCCTTCTTTCCTTGTCTTCTAATACATGAGAGGTGCAGGCCCTAACAGAATCTGTACGTGAAGAATCAGCACCTACAATTTGAGTCCTACGCTCAACCCTTACTGGGTGGGTGTATCAAAAGGGGCGACCCATCTGCACCCACTTATGTGCATGATATGTTAAAGGGAGAGGTACATTAACCCAAAAGTGTGTAAGCTAATTAGCGGGTAAAACACAGGTAAATCTAAAGACGCCAAAATCAACCTAGAAGGTAAATCCAGAACATTCCAATAATAGGTCAAACTAAAGGGAATGTCAACAGTTCCCAAAGGTACCTCCCACCGTCCAGGTCCAAAGCAAAATACAGAAAACCCCAACACAAGGTCTCAAGACAAACGTCCTAATTGGCTCTGAAAGAACAACCAACCAAGGCTGGTCCTGGCACTTGAAACACTAAAGCAAAGAACTGAAGAACATGGTGACTGAAGTTCATATGCAGGTAGCAGGAAACAAGGCAGTGCTGAAAACAACATGACATCATAACAGATGAAGAAACTGACAGGGACCTCTAGTGGCCAAATCAAGTCCATGACCCTGACAATTAAAGCTGTACCAAGATAAATGTATTTTATGCTTGGAGCTTCTTACAAATTATTTTAATTGAATGTCTGACTTCATAAATCCTACCAATTTCTGCAATTTCAAAAGATTTTTTGAAAAAAACTAATTTGTTTGTGTGGAGGATCTGACTGCAGCAGAAGTTGTACATGATGCATCTGCAACTGAGGGCTCAGTAGATGTCTCTGGTGTATTGTGTTACACCTCAAACCCTGAGTCAGATGTAACACATACAGGAGACGACGCTGAAAACTATTTAATCAGAAATTAACTGTGCTACGAAAGGAGAGAGGGAATTTAGGGGGGAGTTGAGGGGGTTCAGGGGGGGTGAGGTCTGGGTGAGGGGGTTCAGAGGGGTTGAGGTCTGGGGGAGGGGGTTTAGGGGGGGTGAGGTCTGGGTGAGGGGGTTCAGAGGGGTTGAGGTCTGGGGGAGGGGGTTTAGGGGGGGTGAGGTCTGGGTGAGGGGGTTCAGAGGGGTTGAGGTCTGGGGGAGGGGGTTCAGAGGGGGGTGAGGTCTGGGTGAGGGGGTTCAGGGGGGGTGAGGTCTGGGGGAGGGGGTTCAGGGGGGGTGAGGTCTGGGTGAGGGGGTTCAGGGGGGGTGAGGTCTGGGGGAGGGGGTTCAGGGGGGGTGAGGTCTGGGTGAGGGGGTTCAGAGGGGGTTTCTGTGCTGGCATGGCTGGATGACCAGGTGGCTCTGGGGGAATGGAACGGAGCAGCACAACACCTGGTCTGAGACCAGCAGAAGGAGCAGAACACCTGGTCTGAGACCAGCAGAAGGAGCAGAACACCTGGTCTGAGACCAGCAGAGGGAGCAGAACACCTTGTCTGAGACCAGCAGAGGGAGCAGAACACCTGGTCTGAGACCAGCAGAGGGAGCAGAACACCTGGTCTGAGACCAGCAGAGGGAGCAGAACACCTGGTCCGAGTTGAAACTGTTGTACCTTATGGAGGTGACAAGGAGATGTGTGGAAACCAAAACACGTTTTACTTTCAATAGTTTTCTAGAAGAAATAGCTAATTAAAACTACATATTTTAACTGCAACTGTAAGTCTATTTCTAAGAAGAAGATGGTTATTTCAGGGAATCCTCTTTCAGAAGAAAAATGAAGAAATAAACTGTGACTGTAAGTTTCTCATCATTTCCAGTAAGAGGGAAGTGTTAGAAGTGTGTCTACTGTACAGATACTGTTTCCAGACAAAGTAAACAGGGGCAGGTTTCATCAGGGTTCAAACAGGTCAGGAGTTTTTGATGACGGCTAGTAATATCCTGTGTCATTTCCTCATATTTGGTATATAAAAGGGTTGAACTCACTGCCTTAAGAAACAACAAAAGCTCAAGAACTCTGAACAGCAATGGCTGGTGAGTAATTTACTCAACATTTCATAAATGTCATTTATTATTAATATTATTTCATCATAATAACACCCATTTGTGAGAGAGATTTCCCAATATCATAGCTGTTGTCATAGTCCAGACCACTCAAACCAGTTCCTAATAATGCATCTATTAGGACTGTACTCCAGTCCTTAATACTGTGTTTCAACAGTACAAGACACTGTACAAGAGATGTTATCAGACAATTCAGTGTTTAACTATACAAAATATATAAAGGCCTATGTAGAAATTTTCTGGTTAGCTACATCAAGGATGCAAATACTGGACACCCACAGAACTCAGGTTGGTGTTTTCACAGAGAACCTCTTTTGACCTCTTGTCAATGATCTACTTCTCTCCCTCACAGACATCGAGAAACATATTTACGATGATCTCTGGAACGACAGCTTTGACATCGTTCAGCAGATTCTGAAAGCGGACTTCCTACAGGGCATGGCAAGCGTCAGGCTTTCAGCCGAGCGCTTCATGACCTTCAACCTGCAGGATATCTACTATTTAGTGAAGGTGACCGAGATGCTGGCAGAGATGAAGGGCAAACCTCAGACACCACCTGACCTCAAGGCATTCTTTGAGAATAAGTATAACAGTTACCAGAGATTTGCTGCTTCTGTTCTGAAGAAGTATTCCCTCAAGGTAAGCCTATCGGGTTTAGGAAACTGCGTTATGCTGGAAACCTTCAAGCCTGTGGTTAAGTATTTCCTTTGACAACAAAATAAAGAGCTGTCATAATGCGAACAGGCACATATTTGGTCCTGTAAAAGTTCTTCACAGGCGTTACGTAGTACAGGTCATATTCATAGCTGTAGAATTCCTGTGTAGAAAACGAACCCAAGAAGAATTGCATCATTATTACTTTCACCCTTACCTCTGCAGGACGCATCCAGCATCATTCCTGGCTCAGCAATCTCCAGCTACCTGCAAACCTACAGGGAGGCAATGACGTTGGACCCCATCTACTTTGTTGTGGCCATGCTGCCCTGTGTGAGTCTGTGGCCATACCTGGCTCAACACCTGGACATTAAGAAGAACACGGCTTACTATGAATGGAAAGAAGAAAACAAGAACTATGACCCAAGACCGGTGTACCAACCCCTGCTAGACAAGTACGCCAGCAGCATCAACCTGGGTCAAGCCAAGGATCTCTTCAGAAAGCAAATGAGCCATGAGCAGTCATTCTTTATGGCATCCCTCACAGCTAGTCCTGCCAATGCGTTACTCGGTGTGTGTCGGTCCAATGTGGATCATAGACACATTTTCATGCCATTCTCTTACTAATAACTTTGATGTGATCCTGTCCGGTTGGTAGTGCATGACACTCCATGGATACAGTGATGTACAAGAGTTGTAATTTGATCTGAAAATAAAAAGCAAATGATTATGACTGAGTTTATTTGAAGAATGAATGAATGTATCATAGGTTAGTTTGGCTCTGGGTAACTAATGTAGACTTAACAACAAAACTGGTCAAATGTCACAGTCTCTACTGTAAATGTCAGAAGAATCCAAAAACATTGTAGTACATGAGATCTGTAAAATTTGGCATCCACTTTTATTTTGATTGGCAGTGTTTTCCTAAAAGCAGTGCCCTCATTGCACACATATAAAAAGACGAGCAAAAAACAAGTTGGAAATCGTGTGACTGTAAAAAGCAGCCAAACGGTCTAGATTTCCCAACAGCCTAGAACAACACCACATGACTCTTTCAATCACAATCTTAAGGAGAAGTAAGACGGTAATCACACAAGAAATGATTGTACTTCACAGCGGCCATATTTGTTTTTGATTCACGTTTTCTGGTGGTGACTGTCCACTGTACATGTTCACCAAACCAATACTTTGACAAGTTAACCACACTGATTCCTTCACCCTACTAGGCACTTGCTCACCCACTCACTCTGTTATAATCTCTCATTTATTCATGCGGCACCAAAAATGCCCTCCGTGGGCAATAAAGATTTAATGAATTGAACGTTAGTAGCTTATGTTTACCACAAAGATCACACTTGGTTATTTGTTTCTATTTAGAAAATCTCTTAAAATTCTGGGGCACTGTAGTTTCCTATGTCACACAAAAACACAATAACTATTCACATCTTTTCTGTCAAAACGTGGGGAAGGAGAACACGACTGCTATTGGTTTTGTCTGTCGTATGACAACCGACTTTGATAACATGACAAAACAAGTTCTCCGTTTTTGCTTCTCTCCAACACGTTTCAGCCAACCAGGACGCAGGGAGAAAATGAGCTGCAGGGCAGAGGATACTTCAGGCTATATTAATCAATTAATGAACAATATTAATCAGAAACTGGCAGAAGGTCAAGTCACGCCTAGTAGCTATTTTTGTCTGGAGGTTTACCGCTTAGTGTTACTCTACATTGTGCAATCCAGAAAGTGACTTATGCAGCGGGACATGGTCCCCAGTCTCTTCTTGGATGGGGATGACTGGGGTAAAGATTGCCCAAGGATATCCCAGAAAGCCTGGTGGGAGAACTGCCAGAGATCGCACAGCATTCTTTTCATGGAGAAGGTCACTGACAGTAAACAGAAACAGGAGAAAACACAACAACAACCCCAAAAAACATCTCGACAAGTCCAAAACACAGATGTCAAGGCAAAGCTTGTTAAGGATAAGGCCAAAGGCTAAACAACTGAACCAAAGTTAAAGAGGCAGCTTAGGTACGACAGGCTACACACCCCATGCAATAGTAAACCAACTTACAAAGGTCAAAATAAAGCTATTAAGATGCTTAAAGGGAAGGCATGGCGTTACGACAGCATTGGAACATATCATCACTTTGTAAGCTTGTATTTTTCTCTTTTTTGGGGGGGAGTCAACCCTGTGATTAAAAAAATTGCATTCTAGTAAAGAGCCCTGTGCTTTTAAAGAGACAATCGAGGCCAATGTCGCACACCTGTGCCATTTGCTGCTCAACCAATCACCGACCCAGGTAGCAAATGTCTCAACAACTATTGGCTGTGGCAGCAGTGCTTAGGTTGACGCTGGGAGGCGGGGCCACCATTTACCCTCCTTCTTGCACTTTCTCTATCAACATAATATTGCACATATCGTCTGGAAGAAGGGGACAGCAGGAGAATTCAAACGGAAATCAACCCCAAAAACTAAACTACACGAGCAAATCCGTAGCTAGCGCCCGTCGCCTAAAAGTGAATGCAGTGTTATTCGTTCATCTCAGTATTTCTATATCCCTTCACTATTTTCACAAGTTTGGCCAGGTCTTCTGGCCTGCAATGCAGCCAGACTCACTTTTTGTGTTAAGCTCAAATACACCGTGCATCAACTCCAGATGCTCTGCTTTACATTCTCTGACACGGTCTACTGGCATCTGCTTAACCTGGTCTGTTAGTCTGGAAGCAACTAGGTCAAAGTGAGATGGTGAGGTGCGTGTGATTCGCTCCTCTGTGCAGCAGCGCGGGGGATTCGACGGGGTCGGCCTCAGTTGGTTTCGTATGTGGACAGCAGGGCGGCGTCCACGGGCTCCATGCAGGAGGGACAGGTGAAGGAGCGCATCAGCCAGGCGTCGATGCAGTCCACGTGGTAGATGTGCAGGCAGGGCAGGAACCTGATGGGGTCGCCATACTCAAAGTCCATCATGCAGATCACACACCTGCAGGGAGATTGGAGGGAAGGGACGCTGGTGAATATCAGGCCTTGAGCTGGCAACTGCCCACACACTGTTTGGTCATTTAAAAGAAAAAGCTCCTCAGTTCACCAGACAGCATAACTGTCCATAGGTCAGGGTCCTGGTACTGAAAGGTCAAACTCCACATAAAGAATGAACATAACTCATTCTGTCTGACTGCATGATTCTGAGGGTTGATGGTGTGTAAATACTCAATAATGTGAATAAGGGAAATATGTACATGAATATGCTTTGCTGTATTGAATTGTTTTAGAAAATAATAATAAAACAATATTCTTTAGCTTCACAGGTTGCAGAGTTTTCATGAGAACACAGCAAAGAACATGTAAAAAATGCATAACTCCCCCCCCCCCCCAAAAAAAAAACTCACTCACGTGGGTGTGTGAACAGTAGAGCAGAGATTAAAGGAGCTGAATGTAGTTGATGAGTCAAAGAAAGTGTAATGACTTTTCCAAAGAAAGTGTACCCACTTTTCCAAAGAAGTGTCAAAGTTGAGTGGCTCACCTGCCTGTTTTGCGTAGGCTGCAGCAAGTATATGCAAGTTTCAAAGTTTCATCCGGGTTCAAACAGGTTTTAATATCATGTGTCGTTTCCTCATATTTGGTGGGTCAGTGGCATATAAAAGGGTTGAACTCACTGCCTTAAGATACAACGAAAGCTCAAGAACTCTGAACAGCAATGGCTGGTGAGTAATTTACTCAACATTTCATAAATGTTATTTATTATTAATATTATTTCATAATAATATCCATTTGTGAGAGAGAATTCCCAATATCATAGCTGTTGTCGTTGTCCAGACCACTCAAACCAGTTCCTAATAATGCATAGTTTATATCTATTAGGACTGTACTCCAGTCCTTAATACTGTGTTTCAAGGGTACAAGACACTGTACAAGAGATGTTATCAGACAATTCAGTGTTTAACTATATAAAATATATAAAGGCCTATGTAGAAAAGTTCTGGTTAGCTACATTAAGGATGCAAATACTGGACACCCACAGAACTCAGGTTGGTGTTTTCACAGAGAACCTCTTTTGACCTCTTGTCAATGATCTACTTCTCTCCCTCACAGACATGGAGAAACATATTTACGATTATCTCTGGAACAGCAGCTTTGACATCGTTCAGCAGATTCTGAAAGCGGACTTCCTGCAGGGCATGGCAAGCGTCAGGCTTTCAGCCGAGAGCTTCATGAACTTCAACCTGCAGGATATCTACTATTTAGTGGAGGTGACCGAGATGCTGGCAGAGATGAAGGGCAAACCTCAGACACCACCTGACCTCATGGCATTCTTTGAGAACAAATATAACAGTTACCAGAAATTTGTTGATTTTGTTCTGAAGAAGTATTCCCTCAAGGTAAGCCTATCGGGTTTAGGAAACTGCATTATGCTGGAAACATTCAAGCCTGTGGTTAAGTATTTCCTTTGATAACAAAATAAAGAGCTGTCATAATGCGAACAGGCACATATTTGGTCCTGTAAAAGTTCTTCACGGGCGTTACGTAGTACAGGTCATATTCATAGCTGTAGAATTCCTGTGTAGAAAACGAACCCAAGAAGAATTGCATCATTATTTAACTATTACTTTCACCCTTATCTCTGCAGGACGCATCCAGCATCATTCCTGGCTCAGCAATCTCCAGCTACCTGCAAACCTACAGGGAGGCAATGACGTTGGACCCCATCTACTTTGTTGTGGCCATGCTGCCCTGTGTGAGTCTGTGGCCATACCTGGCTCAACACCTGGACATTAAGAAGAACACGGCTTACTATGAATGGAAAGAAGAAAACAAGAACTATGACCCAAGACCGGTGTACCAACCCCTGCTAGACAAGTACGCCAGCAGCATCAACCTGGGTCAAGCCAAGGATCTCTTCAGAAAGCAAATGAGCCATGAGCAGTCATTCTTTATGGCATCCCTCACAGCTAGTCCTGCCAATGCGTTACTCGGTGTGTGTCGGTCCAATGTGGATCATAGACACATTTTCATGCCATTCTCTTACTAATAACTTTGATGTGATCCTGTCCGGTTGGTAGTGCATGACACTCCATGGATACAGTGATGTACAAGAGTTGTAATTTGATCTGAAAATAAAAAGCAAATGATTATGACTGAGTTTATTTGAAGAATGAATGAATGTATCATAGGTTAGTTTGGCTCTGGGTAACTAATGTAGACTTAACAACAAAACTGGTCAAATGTCACAGTCTCTACTGTAAATGTCAGAAGAATCCAAAAACATTGTAGTACATGAGATCTGTAAAATTTGGCATCCACTTTTATTTTGATTGGCAGTGTTTTCCTAAAAGCAGTGCCCTCATTGCACACATATAAAAAGACGAGCAAAAAACAAGTTGGAAATCGTGTGACTGTAAAAAGCAGCCAAACGGTCTAGATTTCCCAACAGCCTAGAACAACACCACATGACTCTTTCAATCACAATCTTAAGGAGAAGTAAGACGGTAATCACACAAGAAATGATTGTACTTCACAGCGGCCATATTTGTTTTTGATTCACGTTTTCTGGTGGTGACTGTCCACTGTACATGTTCACCAAACCAATACTTTGACAAGTTAACCACACTGATTCCTTCACCCTACTAGGCACTTGCTCACCCACTCACTCTGTTATAATCTCTCATTTATTCATGCGGCACCAAAAATGCCCTCCGTGGGCAATAAAGATTTAATGAATTGAACGTTAGTAGCTTATGTTTACCACAAAGATCACACTTGGTTATTTGTTTCTATTTAGAAAATCTCTTAAAATTCTGGGGCACTGTAGTTTCCTATGTCACACAAAAACACAATAACTATTCACATCTTTTCTGTCAAAACGTGGGGAAGGAGAACACGACTGCTATTGGTTTTGTCTGTCGTATGACAACCGACTTTGATAACATGACAAAACAAGTTCTCCGTTTTTGCTTCTCTCCAACACGTTTCAGCCAACCAGGACGCAGGGAGAAAATGAGCTGCAGGGCAGAGGATACTTCAGGCTATATTAATCAATTAATGAACAATATTAATCAGAAACTGGCAGAAGGTCAAGTCACGCCTAGTAGCTATTTTTGTCTGGAGGTTTACCGCTTAGTGTTACTCTACATTGTGCAATCCAGAAAGTGACTTATGCAGCGGGACATGGTCCCCAGTCTCTTCTTGGATGGGGATGACTGGGGTAAAGATTGCCCAAGGATATCCCAGAAAGCCTGGTGGGAGAACTGCCAGAGATCGCACAGCATTCTTTTCATGGAGAAGGTCACTGACAGTAAACAGAAACAGGAGAAAACACAACAACAACCCCAAAAAACATCTCGACAAGTCCAAAACACAGATGTCAAGGCAAAGCTTGTTAAGGATAAGGCCAAAGGCTAAACAACTGAACCAAAGTTAAAGAGGCAGCTTAGGTACGACAGGCTACACACCCCATGCAATAGTAAACCAACTTACAAAGGTCAAAATAAAGCTATTAAGATGCTTAAAGGGAAGGCATGGCGTTACGACAGCATTGGAACATATCATCACTTTGTAAGCTTGTATTTTTCTCTTTTTTGGGGGGGAGTCAACCCTGTGATTAAAAAAATTGCATTCTAGTAAAGAGCCCTGTGCTTTTAAAGAGACAATCGAGGCCAATGTCGCACACCTGTGCCATTTGCTGCTCAACCAATCACCGACCCAGGTAGCAAATGTCTCAACAACTATTGGCTGTGGCAGCAGTGCTTAGGTTGACGCTGGGAGGCGGGGCCACCATTTACCCTCCTTCTTGCACTTTCTCTATCAACATAATATTGCACATATCGTCTGGAAGAAGGGGACAGCAGGAGAATTCAAACGGAAATCAACCCCAAAAACTAAACTACACGAGCAAATCCGTAGCTAGCGCCCGTCGCCTAAAAGTGAATGCAGTGTTATTCGTTCATCTCAGTATTTCTATATCCCTTCACTATTTTCACAAGTTTGGCCAGGTCTTCTGGCCTGCAATGCAGCCAGACTCACTTTTTGTGTTAAGCTCAAATACACCGTGCATCAACTCCAGATGCTCTGCTTTACATTCTCTGACACGGTCTACTGGCATCTGCTTAACCTGGTCTGTTAGTCTGGAAGCAACTAGGTCAAAGTGAGATGGTGAGGTGCGTGTGATTCGCTCCTCTGTGCAGCAGCGCGGGGGATTCGACGGGGTCGGCCTCAGTTGGTTTCGTATGTGGACAGCAGGGCGGCGTCCACGGGCTCCATGCAGGAGGGACAGGTGAAGGAGCGCATCAGCCAGGCGTCGATGCAGTCCACGTGGTAGATGTGCAGGCAGGGCAGGAACCTGATGGGGTCGCCGTACTCAAAGTCCATCATGCAGATCACACACCTGCAGGGAGATCGGAGGGAAGGGACGCTGGTGAATATCAGGCGTTGAGCTGACAATTGCCCACACAGAAAGAGACACCAATAACCCCCAACACACACACACACATCTGTGTCCAGTCGAAATGGATCCATTGGACCCCAGCCAATCAAAACTTGGAGACGCCTCTCAACTGGATACCGTGTCGACACAACTTTCACTAACTCTGCGCACACAGATCAGATTACCGCAGCGCTCGCTCCCCCTCCAGACTCACTCTTTGACTTTCTTGTCCGAGGGTTCCGATCCGGGATCAAAGATGCCCCTGGGGAGGTGCTGGATGAGGCCGATGCGCTGGGCGATGCGGACCTGCTCCTCCTCAGTCAGCTGGGTGGCCAGGCAGGTCTGACTCGGGGTTGGGTGGTACACCGGCACCTGGGCACGCTCCTGTGGGTGCAGAGGGGCCACAGGGCAACAAGCACGTTCAAGACCTCAACCAGAGCTGCATGGGGCGTCTCAAATGGAATTTGTGAATTGTGACATAAAGTACAATACAGAATTTGTCTTGAGTTGAATCCTCTTATGAACATCCCAGCCAGGTAGATGCTACTATAAACAATTACAGGAATCAC
The DNA here is from genome assembly GCF_054491055.1 of Hypomesus nipponensis. Classification (NCBI taxonomy): domain Eukaryota; kingdom Metazoa; phylum Chordata; class Actinopteri; order Osmeriformes; family Osmeridae; genus Hypomesus; species Hypomesus nipponensis. Next base: position 8,332,574 of record NC_140381.1, read on the forward strand.
CATCGGAATTAAATATATAACGCTAACATACAGCAAATAAACGTGATGTTCACTTCATATGTCGTCTACATTTTTGTGAAGCATGCCAATTTCATAATTTAAGGAATATGAATCCTCGAGGTTTATTAAATTCATGTCCGCCGCTTACATATCACCTGGTATGGCGGAGGAGGTTCTCCTGGTAAACTGGCCTCCGACTCGTTCAAAAGAGACAGGTCATCGGCACCTTGCGAAGACAGACAGTTCCCCATTGAAGTGGACCGCGAACAAATCCCACTTCGACCAGACAGGATAGGATTATCCCACTTCGTTTAGAAATGACTTACTAGTTTGCTGTCATTGAACTTGCTCTAACTTCGTACCAAAACTCTTATTCTAGCTAGGCTAGCACGCTGCTAGCTCAGTAGCTGGTTGGCTATGTTGCAAGGAATCCACCGAGTCGAAGAGTCGAAACAAAAAACAATAGTTTGTGCAACTTAGTTATATATATATATAGCTCTATATAGTTTATCCACCTAATTCGACTACTTCTAAGAACACTGTGAAGGACACTGGTATTTGGTCATTTGTATCTCTGGCTTGTAATGTAAACAAGACCCTGGCTTCAGCAGGATGTTACGCTTTTCAACAATTTCCGCTTTTTTTTGCTACAACCAGAGCCTGTTTAGGGATATATTAGACATTTTATGCTACAACGTTGACGGTGCAGTAGTCGTAGCCTTGACGGACAAACAAAACTGAGTTAACAAGAAGTCGAAATCTGTGACTATGGATGAGGTAAAGGTAAGTTTTTATTAATTAATTTTAATTATGGTATAACAAATGTGCCAAATGACGTTGTGTCCTTGGGCAAGGCACTTTACCCTACTTGCCTCGGGGAATGTCCCTGTACTTATGTTAGTCGCTCTGGATAAGAGCGTCTTCTAAATGACTAAATGTAAATGTAATTATTTCTGGACTATCAAAGTGACACGCTTTGGTCTCTTCCAACTTTTCAGAATGCACCTCCTCCTCCACCACTTCCACCCCCCCAACGGTCACTCAAACATTACTCCAATACCTCCACCCCACCATGCCCAGGCCAGGCAGCCATCCCATTTGCTCCACATGAGAGTGAATACCCAGTCCAGGAAACCAACCCTACACCAGGCCAACTTCCTGGCACACTGGTACACACAGCCTCTCTTTTTCCACAAAAGACCACTTCACTAATGAAATAACTTCTACTTTTATCACCAGTAAATTACATTAATACAGTAATGCTGACGTGTGCACAAGTATATGTCTGCTGTGTGCAGCTTTTCATTTATTTTCACCTTCTGTTTTTATGGTCCTGCCCAGCTCACTCCAGACGATGAGCAAGCCGTTGGCAACGTAAGAGGACAGCGTCATGCTTGCTGCTATCTAGAACTTTTGTTAGTAAAGGTGCAGAAAATGTTGCATTTAGTGCCATCTGAATTATACGTTTTTTTTTTTTTCTTCTTTCAGTTAATGGATTTGGTACTTGATCTGTCTTGGGACGAGGTACGTCAGGTATACATGGCCTGCAACAAAAATGGAGAACTTGCTGCTGACATTCTGCTGAACCCATGAGGGAGCATTTCCAGCCCAATTGCCTGTGATCAACACTGTCCGCCCTCTATCGATCTAAGTTGTGATTTGAGCATTTTCGCAATTGGAAAGAGCTTTAAAAAAAGGGTGAAAGGAGGATTAGTTAGTTGCTACAAGTCTCGCATCAAATAGGCTGAATATACAAGCATACCTATGGGCAGTCATTTGCTAACCTTGTCCCCTGATTACTGCAGCCCTTTAACCACTACACTACACCCCACCGCTGAGCTAAGCCCCCTAGCCTGCCTCAGTAAAAATGAATGCACGTTTACACATAAAGAAAATGTTGTTTAGATCAATGGTCATGTGATGAATAACCCCGCACTGCATGAATGTTGAAGAATTTGTAATTGGTCAGATAGGGCTGTAGGTGTTTAGCACCAAAGCACCTCTTTTATGTTATCCATTTTCAATAAACCTGGCAGTTTGACCCACTGGTTCACAACAAGTTATTTAGTAAAGGTTTGCTATATAGCTAGGTTACGTATTGACGTGTGCCCTCTGGGTTTTGGAGCTGGTTCCCAAACACACAAGTCTCGTCTCTCATCACAACAGAAAGAGACGACACAGCTGAATGCTACAGTCAAGAACATCCTTTTTATTCAATCAGACGCTGGGTTTCTCAAACTGTGTTTTTCTTCTTATGGAAAAGAAACTGTAATTAACACATGCATTTCACCTAGAGCTCTCGAGGGGTGTTCTCACAAAGACGTGGGCTCTGCTTAGAGGGGGGAAAGGGGGGGCATGGAACGGGGGGGGGGGGGGGGGTCTGGGAGGGTCAAAGGGCACTGTCTGAACACCTCAAACCCCTCACTGTTATGAGAAAAACAAAAGGGAAACAATATCAAACGAAACAGAGGCGAACGGCCCAGCATGAGGGGATGAAGGGGTGAGACGGTAGGGTCTGTACTGTTGATGGGGGGGTTGGTGTGTTTTTTGTCCATGGCTAATACTGTTGTTCCAGGTTTACTTGATTTAAACCCCACTACGCTAATAATACTAAAGAAAGGTTGGTTGGTGTGTGTGTGTGTGTACTGGTGATGCACGACCCCTTTTCTCAGCCTCATGAAGGATCAGTCCACTGATAAGGTGCGTGTAGCTTCATTTACAGTCAAATAATCTCTTAAAGAGAATCTCAACGACAGCATACCCTGATAGCAAAATATAAAAAGAAAAAAAAATCCAAATTCAAGTGAAGAAAAAAAAAGAAAGAAAGGAAATGACAAGGGAAACAGAATAAATACCCCCAAATGAAAACAGACTTCCTCAGTCACAGCAGCCCTTTGTAACGTCACTTAAACTCAAACATTCTCCCAAGACCTCGACCCCCCCAGTCATCAGGCCCCGATGTCGGCCCTTCGATCCAGGGCACCCCCCAAAAAGCCCATCGGTGTAATTTGTTCACTTACATTAGCTGTTGAATGGAGAAGCTGAAGAGATGGGTATGGTCATACAATGTGAAGCATACAGACAAGAATAACATGTGAGCTAACTGCATTCTGCTCAGACAAAAAGTTTCTGCAATTTTTTTTTTCTCCCCCGACCCTTCCATCGCCTGGAAGGCGGGAGAGAGACGGGGGGAGAGAGACGGACACACAGTTACAGACTACTCCCAGTGTCTAAGAGAGAGAGAGAACAGACAGAGGACACGGAGGGGAAGAAAAAAAGCAAGAGCGGAACAAGAACAAGTTTTTTTTTTTTTTTTTTTTGCCTTTTCGTTTGTTTTTTTTTTGTCATCATTTATCAATAAAAAGTAAATAACTAATTCACACCAGTTTCCTTTTTGTACTATATATATACGGCTTTGAAAAGGAAGAGGATATAGGGGAAGTACAATGGAAGGGATTATTTTCGAAGGTGGGGGACAAAGTTGCCCCTAAGTGCTGACCCAGGGTCAGCTGAGCTCTCGCGCTCCTCTCCTCCAATGGGGTAGAGGAGGTTATGACAGGGTCATGGCGGGATCACCTGATCCTGGGTCTGCATTCGGGGCCAACTTGCTACCTCCGACCCTTTTTCGGAGGGCGATCTGGATTACAAAATGGAGTCTGTGAACAAAAGGCACTTTTAAGGGACAACCTTTAACTGCTGGGAAACTATACACTACGGCACAAGCACTATTCAGGAGTCATTTACAGGGGAAGGGGCGGGTCGGAGGGGCGGGAGCTGACCTTGCTGAACCGGGCTCAGATTGACTTCTCATAAGCACCATTCGGAGCTGCCATCTTACCCTTATACTGTAGTCCTGTAATCTGTGGTTTGCTCTGAGAGAGACAGAGAGAGAAAGAGGGAGAGAGGAATCTAAACTAGAAGACACTTGACTAAAACTCAGCTCACGTTACAAACATCTCCCTCTTGTGCCAAGGCAACAATCCGATTGGGCTCATCCAAATTTTGAAAAAACAAGAAAGGAGATCTTCTCAGAGGGGGATCCCAGGATAGAGAGCATCTCCCACAGCGAGGGAGATCTTGTCATGTGATGCCAATAAGATGCATGAGTTCAAAACGAATGGGTTTGAATCGGGATCGGGTGTGGTCGAACTGGTGAATGCTGGGTTTTTAACGGAGAGATGCTGTTCATGAGAGTCAACTGGCTGTGTTAACTGTTTTAGGGGCCCGATTCTTCTACGGGTGTGAAGGGATTACATTGTTGAATTGGAAGTTGTGGGCTTAATAGTACAGGTCTGTTTCTAAAGGTTGAACCAAAATGCCTTTTATGTCACAACCTATTGGTATAGGAACCCCTCCCCCCACTCATTACAAATAGAAGAATACAAACAGGAAGAGGAATAATGCTGTTTCCTAAAACGGTTCACTGTTTTGTTCATTACCATTCATTTATAATAGGTTGAATGTACTTTGTTTAAAAGCACCGGTTTTCATCTCACGATATAATAATTTTGTAGAAATGTTTCCTTCAGCCCTCCCACATTTTTTTTTTATAAACAAATGATTACACAGAAAACATTTAAAAAAAGAGACAAAGGAAATAAAAACAAATATCCCCAACTTACAAAGACTAGGATCTTTCATGGCCCTCTAGTTTAGAGTCCAGGAGCTTATGGACTTGAAACAAATAGATTTTTTTTTCTCTTTTCTCGTAGCTTTCTTAAAAATCTCTAACAGACAAACACAATTATCTACCCAATGCATTGCACGTGGCTCAATCGACACATATTTTTCAATAATAATACTTTCCATCAAAAAACAAACACTTTTTTTTCTTCAATCCTACTGTCGATTTTAGACATGTTTCATCTATTTGCATGGTGGACTTTTTCCCGAAGGCTGCACTGTAGATTGTGTGTGTGTGAGTGTCAAATCTTACTGGTTACAGTGACGCGATGTCACTTAGGGGGACTGAGGTTCAGAAAATAACTAGACTGCCAATCAGCTTGTGAAGGTAAAAGTTTGAAAAGAGCATACATCATAAATATATATGTATAAGATCTCTCTCTCTCTCTCTCTCTCTTAGAAAACAACAACAGTTTGCAGTGCTCTGTAAAGACCTGTTAGGGGCCAAATGGTTTCCTTTTTTATAAATGCTACCATTGCGTGTAGCTTTAGCTTATATGAGAACACAGGACCTCAATTTGAGTTTATTACTAATTGCATGAGGGGAGTAAAGAGGCACTTTTCTATAGATTGTTATAGTCTTAATATATGGTTTTAGTACATAGAGCTAATTTGACTAGAAGCTGAAAGTTGTGAGTACAGCCAGTACTATCCCTGCATATGGAGCCAACAGCTGGGCAGTCCAGTTATTTTGTGACTTGGATTTTTGAATTATTGTGTCATGGTGAAATTAATATCAATAACAATTTCATAAGAAACATTTAAGGTAGAAAAAAAAAAGAATCTCAAATGAAATGATGAAAAACCATTAACAAAGGCAGTTTAGAGACCATAATATAAAGGCTTCCATTTTATTTTTCAAAATCAGGCTGTTGGTGTCTGTTGGCGTGCACTGCCGTATGCTGCTGTGTGTGTGTGTGTGTGCTCCTTAAACTCATATGTGACAGGACGGCGGACACAGGGTGAAGTGGTACCAGGGGATGCAGTCGAAATTGAACGAGTGTTTGAGTCTGGTTTGAGACATTAGTTTTTCTGTTGTTAAGTGAAGTCTGAGTGATAAGATTAGTTTTACTGCAAAAAAAAAAAAAATCTCTTGATGACAAATTAAAGAACATTGAACATGATCAACCCAAGTGAGACAAAACCAAAACCAATCCAGCAAACAAATAAAAATTATGCAAGAAACCGGCTACAAACAAAATGAAAGCTAAAGTAAAATGTGTATGTATGGTATGTCCATGCTATGAAAAACAAGATGTTGCTGTTGCTTTATTAGTTGTGTGTACTACACTGTTCTGAACAGAGGATGGTCATTGAGTGTGTTTGCGTGAGTGTGTGTATTCTGGTATGTGCATTCTTATAGGTGTGTGTGTGTGTGTGTGCATGCTGCAAGCTCGCGCGTGTGTGTGTGTCAGGGCTCTAAACGTTGGCCACGGCCACAGCCACAGCCACAGCCCAGCGTTTGCATCAAACCAACACTGACCTACTCGCTTCGCTCTTGTCTGACCATCAATGTGCAATACTGTTCCATCCCTTATTGTTATCAATAGTGCATAGGTGTGGGGATGAAAAAGCACATAGTTAGTGTTGTGACTGTCTGTCGTGTGTTCGCCCGCGGCTCATGGCTATCACAGGAGGACTTGGTCCTGATATTCTGACAGGTAAACAAAGACCAGCCGTTTAGTGCAGATGTCACACCATTGGATGGTGTCACCGTTATTGGCCAATCGGAAAAATGGGGGAGATTCAGGGCTGAGCGAATCGAGCGGCAGTGAGGTTGTGTCGCCGGGCGGGATGCGTGGCTGCGGGGCGTTCACCGGGCCCTGGCCACCGAGGTGAGAGAGGGAGAGGGAACAAGGGAGCCAGGGGTAAGCACCTGGAGGATGATTGCTTGGAGAATACCAACTGGGTTAATTTGAGGTGAAACCTAACCAATTATTTTATGTCCAATTTCTTTTATGGTTTTAGTTGCTTTTTGCAGTCGAAGTTGGATGGATCTCTTAGCCATTGCCATGGAGTTTCATTGTGGAAATATACAAAAAAAAGGAAAATATAAAAACATCAAACTTAATAATTGGTCAGTTTTCAGGCCTTTTTGAGCTTGCTTTTCCAACATTTCACGTGTGACAGGTCTTCCTCCTTGCATTCAGAGTCTGTCCACTCCAACTCATCCCATCGAAGCCGTCTGTGGTGAGCGTTGGTTGGCTGAGTTTTTTCCTGCTCAAATGGTATTGGGTAGCTAGGGGGTCCTATGGCGACGGATTGTTGTTTTGGACAGTGACGGCGAGAGAGAAATACTTAATTGTCAGCAGTTCCTTTTTTCAGTGTGTTTTTCTGTTTTTCCAAATTTTCATGACACAATTTCAGCTGTTGATTCAGGAAGGCCTTGTCAGAGGAACCACGACTGCAAAAACAAGATGAGAAATATTTGGTTAATCATTTTTGTAATTTACTTTCTTTTCTTTTCATTTTATTTGATTCATTTCAAACAGTTACAACAGGAAATGTATGAGGAAGTTGCTTTATTTTTGCATCGTGAATAATGTGTGACCACTAGAGGGCCTACTTCCATTGCAACTGTTTTCTCCCGGTGGCGTTAGGTAAAGACCACATGACCACATGTAAAGTGACTGTCTCTAGGACCCATCAAAACACATTTCCAAAGTTCCAAACTCATAGGAGACAAACAGTAAACCGTCTAACAGACTCCGGTTGATTTCAATCTCTGAGGAGCAGTAAAAAAAAAAGTTAAAAAAAAGAAAGGAAGAAGAATCTCAGTTCTTCTTTTGGACTTTATAAAAAGCCCCGAGCCCGAGTAGAACTGCACTCGAATGCGTCTGCTGCGTCAGTCTACATGTAAGGTGGGTTGTGAGTGAGTTGACGAGGGGCGGGGTGCGGGTCTCTACGTCTGGGGCATGAAGCCGGTCAGGCAGGCTACTCCCCGGGTCAGGTTGCAGGGGTTAGATAAGAGGGGCAGAGCAGAGAGGAGGAGGGTGGCTGGCAGGGCCTGCTCTGCCCTGGCTCTCGCCCACATTCCACAGGTCCCGCTCGGGGAGGTGAGGAGGATCGGCCCCTCGCCGGTGGGGTGAGGGGGTGGAGGAAAGGGGCGTCACTTTCTCCAGTGTTACAGAAAGGAAAACGCTTCTTGAAGGACCTGGCGATAGTCTCTCTCTTTCCTTCTCCTCTACCCTGCCCATGGTTCTCTGGGCCTGCTGAAACTCCTCCTCCCATCTCCACCCCCCCCCCCTCTCCCAGCACTCCAAATGTAATCCTTGGCAGTAGAGAGTGACCACCCCCCCCCACCCCCCCTTCAAGTCCAAATTCAACTGCCTATGACATCATGTCTGGTTGCCCGCAGCAACCAGACAGCCGGGACGTGACTTTGCTGTGTGTGGAAGTGCAGCAAGCTTCAACGAACTCTCCTCCTCTCTCGCTCCCTCTTTCCCGACCCTCCTCGCTCCTGCAGGGTCTGGGTCCAGCCACCAGGGAGCTCCTTAGACCAGCGTTTCTCTCCTCTGACTCTTGTTCTGCCCGGGCTGTCTGCGCTGAAACACTTTTCCGTGTCCTGGCTGCGTGTGTGTGTGTGAGTGTGTGTGTGTGAGTGTGTGTGTGCCTGGCTGGCTGGCGGAGCTGGCTGCCCTCACACACTCCCACTGTGAAGCTGTCCATATGTTGCAGAGCAGCAGGAGGGTCGGGGAGCTGTGGTCCTGGTGGTGCTGGAGGCCCAGGCTGACCAGAGAGGTTCAGCTCCCCACACCGCCCCGGCCTGCTGGCTCACTGCTGCACATGGAACTCTGCTGCACATGGAACTCTGCCTCACATGGAACTCTGCCTCACATGGAACTCTGCTGCACATGGAACTCTGCCTCACATGGAACTCTGCTGCACATGGAACTCTGCCTCACATGGAACTCTACTGTACATTTAGCTCTGCTGTTCATGGAACTCTACTGTACATTTAGCTCTGCTGTTCATGGAACTCTACTGTACATTTAGCTCTGCTGTTCATGGAACTCTGCTGCACATGGAACTCTGCCTCACATGGAACTCTACTGTACATTTAGCTCTGCTGTTCATGGAACTCTACTGTACATTTAGCTCTGCTGTTCATGGAACTCTACTGTACATTTAGCTCCGCTGTTCATGGAACTCTGCTGCACATGGAACTCTACTGTTCATGGAGCTGTACAGAACTATACTGCACATGGAACTCTCCTGAACTCTACTGTACACGTAGCTCTACTGTACGTATATGTAGCGCTGTGTCTCTGTTCATCCCTGTTATAAAGGCGGAGGAGGCTGGTCCGAGCGGAATCCTTTTGACTGGTTTCTGCCCTCCGTTGCTCTTTGTAGGGGTTGAGGGAAGGGGATGAGAAAACTGTAGCTGACGTGCACTTTGTTTAAGGGTGTGTGTGTGTGGGTGTGTGCGTGCGTGAAACAGTTGCGACTGTGGGAGAGAGGGGTGGAGGTAGGGGCCCAGAATTCAGGAGAGGGGGGGGGGTGAGGACGATAGGCAGAAGATAAATAGAGAGAGAGTGGGAGAGAGAGGGTGAGGGAGGGAGATAGAGGGAGATAGAGGGAGGGAGATAGAGAGAGATAGAGAGAAAGAGAGAGAGAGAGAGAGAGAGAGAGAGAGGGAGGGAGAGAGGGAGGGAGATAGAGGGAGGGAGATAGAGAGAGATAGAGAGAAAGAGAGAGAGAGAGAGAGAGAGAGAGGGAGGGAGGGAGGGAGGGAGGGAGGGAGGGAGGGAGGGAGGGAGGGAGGGAGGGAGGGAGGGAGGGAGGGAGGGAGGGAGGGAGGGAGGGAGGGAGGGGAGGGGTGGAATGCAGATTGCTTCCATGTGTGGGGCTCTCAGTGTTGGCTGGAGGCAGGTGTGGTGGTCCTAACCAGAGAAGCTGTGTCTGGAGCAGAGGACACCCCAGGCACACAGCCACGCAACACAGAATGACACACACATTCACACACAAACACACACATTAACACACACACACACACATACACACACACGTACACGCACATTCCCACACACACACACACATTCACACACACGTACACGCACATTCCCACACACACACACACACACATTCACACACACGTACACGCAGGAGATGAGAGGGGGAAGGGAGGACAAGTGGAGGAGGAGAATGAGGAGAGGAAGGACGAAAAGGATCAGAAGGAAAGGAGAGGAGGAAGGGAGGAGAACTCGAGGGGGGGAGGAGGGGAGGTACCTGAGTCTGCTGGGGGATGTTCAGAAAGTTGTCCCGTGCTCCGATGCTGACAAACCTGTTGGGAGCTGTGGAGCCTGGCGTGGAGTATGCTGCAGGGACAAACACACACGCACACACACACACACACACACACACACTGGGCTCAGCAATGTGCTTCGGAAAAATCGAGTCATTGTCAACTGTCAGTGATTTCAAACTGTGATTCTCTGGAGTCTCCTAACGGTGATGGAGGAAGGACTGAGTCTCATGGTCATAGCTGGTCCTACTGCAGGTCCAACGGAGTCCCAATGAGACTGGGAGAGACTGCGATAGCGTCAATGAAGCTCACTTTATCGGACCAATTTGAAAAACAGATGCGTCCAAATGGGATCGGGTATTATTCGAATCCATCAGTCGGATGGTTGATTCACAGAAAGGGCAGGCTTCTCCTGTCAGTCCTATGGCCAACTCAGCAGCCCCTGGTACAGTCATGCTGTCTCTAGGGGAGGGGTGGGGGGGTGACCTGGGGAGTGGGGGGGGGGGGGGCTGTAGGCTATAGGAGGAACCTGGGGAGAGGGGGGGGGTGGCTCAATAGAAAAGGCATAACCAGAAATATCAAATTCAGGGCAGTTGTGTTCGCTGGACTCCAAATGGGCAATGTGACTGAGAGGGCTGTCCTGGACTGGACTGAGGGTGGTGGGGGGTCAGGAGGAGGTGTGGGAGTGACTGAGGTTTCTGAGGAGGTGGGGTTGCGTGAGAATGTGTGGGAGGTTGTGTACGTGTATGCGTGTGTATGTGTGTGTATGTGTGTGTGTGTGTGGGGGGGGGGGGAATTACGTCGTCTTGAAAAAAAGTCTGAGACCAAATGATAGAGAAATCAAGAAAAATTACAGTGAAGACATGTCGAAGGGGAGAAGAAAGGTGGCATTTATTTATATAGATATGGCATATAAATAAATAGAAGGGGAAAAAAAAAGAAGAAAAGATACTGAGAGGCGGAGGAGGGGGAGAAGTGGGAAGGAGAGGACGGAGGGTGGGGGGGGGGGGGGGGGGAGTAAAGAAACGGAGCATGTTCCCCGCTGACTCCGTCCAGTGCCCCTCTCTCCGTGTGCCTCTACCGGGGGCCCGACTCAAGCACACACACACCTGCCCCCCACCCCACCCCACCCCCCCCATCCCACAACCCCCTTCACAGTGACCCCACCACCAACGGCGGCCCCCCCCCTCCCTAGCCCGCGACCGGGGCAGTGCACGCGCTCCTCCTCACCCGCCTGACTCATTAGGAAAAGCTTGATTGGTGTATATATTGTTTATGTTCAGATCGTTTTTTGTTTGTTGTCGTTGTTTGAGATTTCCGTGTTTGTTTGCTGTTTTGGGGGTGAGGGTGGGGTGGGGGGGGGGGGGGGGGGTCCGTTTCTTCGTTTCCTAATTGTTGTGAGACTTGATGTGGAGCAGGGCTGGGGGAATTGAAGGTATAAAGTGGGGCAGGATGCTGTTTTGGAGTCCACGCCAACTGCCCTCATTTGTTCCCTTAAAAAAGAAAGAAGTCAAAAGAAACCAAACAGAGGAGGGAGAAGAAGAAGAAGAAGAAGAGAGGATATGAGAATATATCAAATCAACAAAAGGGGCGGAGGAAGGGAGGGGGGAAAAAGATAGAAACGAAATGAGAGAGGGAGGAGTGTGGTGGAGGGGGGGGGGGGGGGGATTGTGTAGCTGCTGTCACAGATGGACATGCATAGTCTGGGCTGATCAAAGGCTAGCGGCCAGACACTGGCTGTACACACAGGCCCCTGGTCCCCCCCCCCCCCCCCCAACCCCCCCACACCTCTCTGGAACAAACACATCAAATAGAAGGGAGAGAAGCTACACTGCCTCCTGTGGTGCTAGCAGGAAACCCAACACCAGAGAGAGAGGGAGAGAGAGAGAGACAGAGACGGAGAGACAGGGAGAGAGAGACTGAGAGACGGAGAGAGAGAGACAGGGAGAGAGACAGACAGAGAGAGAGAGAGACAGAGAGAGACAGTGAGAGAGAGAACGAGAAGATTAAGGGATAGAGGAGAAGGTTTGACGAGCTGAGAGAGAGAGAGAGAAAAGGAGAGCGAGCGAGCGAGAGACGTCCCAAACAATAGAGAATAAAGACGCAGGAAGACAAGAAAGAGAGAGAGAGATGAGTTTGAAAGGGAATCTCTGACACAGGCGTGGTGTTCTGCCTCTGCACAGCAGAGTGGGTTAGGAACCAGACTGCTCCAGTATACTCCAGGGTGGGGGTGGGGGTGGGGTGTGGAGGGCGGGGGGGGGGGGGGGGCTGCTGGGTCGCTAGGAGGAAGAGGAGGAGCCCCAAAACGACACTTGGCCACCACTACAACCTCACAGAGGGTTTTGAGAGGGTGCTCTAGGGCTAACTTCTTGCTAAAGCGGCTAATTCCTATGGATTGTTGTTGGTTCTTCCTAGCGGGAGTTGGGCCAGCTAATGGTGCTGGAGGGTCGGGGGGGGGGGGGGGGTCACTTACACGGAGATGCGGGCGAGGTGAGTCCG
>NC_140381.1:8350000-8370000 GCF_054491055.1 Hypomesus nipponensis
GTGTGAACGCCATGCGGGGGGACCTCGTCTGGGAGGACAGGGCGTTGAAATCAAACTTCCCCGGCTTCTTAAGAGAACCAGGCGAGGACAGTCCTGGTTGAAAAAAAAAATCAAATGAAAGAAAAAAAAAATGGGATAAAAAAAAAGAAATGAAATATAAAAACAAAAATGGGGGAGGGAGAAGAGAGAGGTGGGTTTAATGAACAAGGCTATTGATTGGCTGCACTTTTCTTTTTTTTTTTACAAAAAAATGATTGGTCCAAAGGGAGACGCCTTGAAAATCATCATTTTCAGTTTGGAACGTTTTCGATTGGTTGATGGCAGTGCACCCTCAAAGCCCAGTCAGTCTGGGTGCTCACATTCAGCCAATCACAGGGACTCAATGCAAATGATTTCCCCTCAAAAAGCATGCTGGGCACCGAGGTTGTGGTTCTGGCATCGAGAAACGAGAGGGCTGCAACTCAAAAAGCTGTTTGTGAACTTCTCTCATGAACACATATAGAACGTCCTTGCCTCTAAGAAAAAGATCTCTTCCAGAAACTCCCAACTCCCTACCCCAGCTCATAAAACAAGCCTTTCAATAGCTTCAACAAAGATGAATTCAACGACATCAAGAACTTAAGAAAGGTAAAATAGACCCACAGAGCACGGAAGGCGGCGGAAAGTTCCGAGTGAAAAAGCATGAAAGGAAGGACATCTTTCCGCATCTTTTTCTAGGGTCTCTCTCTAAAAGGTGTCAGGGAGACGTTTCCAGACTCTCGACCGTCATGGCCGCCTCAGCGGACGACGCCGTGGGCCCTGAGCGAGGAGGAAGCCTCCATTCAGAAGTAGCACCTCCAGTACAGTATGCAGCAGCCAGCTGCTTGGCGGGGGAAAGACAAACAGACGGACGCAGAGAGGAGACAGAGGGAGAGAGGGAGAAGCGAGAAAGACGTGGGAGACATGAAAATATGGGAGGGAGGGAGAGCGGGGGGAGAGAGAGAGAGGAGAGGGGGGGGCTTGGGGAGGGAAACTGTGAAAATGTAGCAGTGTGTGGTTTGTCTGTGTCCTGTGAAGGATTTTCTTTTTTTTCTTTTTTTTTTTCTTTTTATATATAAATTTGGATTGTTTTGAAGAGTTGTATGAAATTGACATGTCACGAGATGTTAAATGTGCGAATTATCTCTCTGGCACATACACGGTCTTCCACACACACAGACACACACACACACACACATGAACTAAAAACCACAACACTCCACAGAGCTCCCCGTTTATTCCCCCCCCCCCTGACACACGAGTGTTTAAGGTCTCTCGACGCTCTCTGCTCTTCCCATTCCGTTTGCTCATGGCGCCGTGGGCTATTTCGGAGAGAGCGCACCCGCGGGCCGCGGAGAAGCGCCACGTTCCGTTTCGTTTAAACCCCCCCGATTCTCTGTTCCTCGGCTGGATACGCGTGAAGGTCTGTGGGAGCCATGCGGGGGCGTGAGTGGTGCCCCCCCCCCCCCCCCCGTGCGCCCCCCCCCCCCCCCCGTGCGGCTGCTCAGTCCCCGTCGAGTGGGTGTGGGAGTGGGCACGCGTGAAACCTTTTCCCGTCTCCTCCAGATGGATTTGGCGATATGTACGTGTATGTATTTTCAAACTAACGTGGGGTGGGGTGGGGGGGACGGGACCGGAGGGGGGGGGGCGTGTGTGTCGCCCTGTCAGGGAGATTGCGTCCGTGAAGGGAACGCCGATCCCTCCGCTGACACCAGTGGTTATGGTGACTGACTCTGGCACACACACACACGCACACACACTTGAAGGGGGGGGGGGGGGGGCAGAGGCGGGGGTGGGGAATAAAGAGAGAGAAGCACACAGACAAATCATAGACAGAAGCAGGAGGGAGGAGAGCGAGGTAGAGACGAAATAGGAAGTGACAAATCTGTAAAAGCCCAAATGAAAACTGTCAAGAGAGACTACTTGGAAAACACGGCCCAAGCGCCCGGGCTGCAGTATATATAAGTGTGTGTGTGCGTGTGTGCCACTAGAACAGTGTGCCCCTCTCCTCCTGGCAAGCCACAGCGCTGCGCTGGCAACAAATCAAGCGCTCCCATGACCCTTCTGTCTCTCTACACTAACAGGCCTGCCACCAGATGCGTCTCTGAAACCCACGTCCTCTCACACACACACACACACACACACACTCACACACACTCACGACGACAAACACACGCTAGCACACACACACACACACACACACACTCACGACGACAAACACACGCTAACACACACACACACACAGAGAGATACTCATTTAAAGAGATCTGGGATGCTGGCTCCAGGTAGTCAAAAGGAGATCAGATCATTCCCTCCTCCCCCTCCTCCAGACTAAATACAGGAGTCCAGAAATCTACCCCCCCCCCAGCCTCCAAACCTCAAAAGCCCCGCACCCACAAACCTCCAGCGCTCTTAAACATTTCAGTGTTCGTTGGGGCTAATATCAAATAGTGGTTATTTAGTTCTAACCCCCCCCCCCCCCCCCAGATGAGCAGATGTCTCCAGTAGCACACAGTCTCTCTGGGCTTCACACACACGGAAACACCATCTGGGACCAGAGCTTCTCTCCTCTGCCCACATGTGTGTGTGTGTGTGTGTGTGTGCGTGTGCACTTGCAAATGGTCTACCTACATACATCTGTGTGTGTGTGTACCGTTGTGTGTGCTCCTGCTACTGTGCTGTATGCAGAGCGTGGCTGTTGAAGAACAGACACAGACCTTGCGGTGCACCTGTGTCTGTGTCTGTTTGTGTGTGTGCGTGTGTTTTTCATAGTTTGGTTTGTTTGTGTGTGCTTGCTTGTTTTCCTACCCCCCACCTGGAAACTCCCAGATGAGCCTAGCCTGTGGCAGGTGGGATCCCTGAGCCAACACACACACACACACACACACACACAAACACACACTCACTCACACACACACACAGGACACTATCTCTCATTTCCTCTCTCTCTCTGGTTCTCTCTTTCCCTCCCTTTATTTCTCTCTCAAACCCCTTCTCTCAGTGTAAAATTAGCAGTCCATTTCACCCCCACAAAAGCATTTCCTTAAAAAAAAAACAATCCGCCAATAATAATAACAAAAGCCTTTGGTCTGTCATGTTTTTTTCTTATTGCCTTGGTTTTTGTAAATTAATTGGGTAGAGGGTCCAGATTTGCATGCAATTTTACACCTCTGTTTGCCAAGCTCATTAAGGGGTGGTCTGTGTTGCTGCGCGTGTGTGTGTGTGAGGAGGAGGGGGAGGGGGGGGGGGGGGTCTGTGGTGCGCTAAGGCGTGCAGCAGCCGTTCTCTGTGGGTCTCGATGAGCAGCCTCTTAATTACATTTACAGCTCAGCTAACTGGAGCAGGAGCAGGTCTGGGCAGCTACCACACAACCCTGCCCTGGGCCTGTCTCTCTCTCTCTCTCTCTCTCTCTCTCTCTCTCTCTCTCTCTCTCTCTCTCTCTCTCTCTGTCTCTGTCTCTGTCTCTCTGTCTCTCTGTCTCTCTCTCTCTCTCTCTCTCTCTCTCTCTGTCTCTCTCTCTGTCTCTCTCACCCTCTCTCTCTATCTCTCTCTCTCTGTCTCTCTCTCTCTCTCACCCTCTCTCTCTCTCTCTCTCTCTCTCTCTCTCTCTCTCTCTCTCTCTCTCTCTCTCTCTCTCTCTCTCTCTGTCACTCTCCTAAAATGTCCTTCTTTCTCCTCTCGTTCGGCTCTGCTTTCTGATTTGCTCTACTCCTCCCCCCTCTCTCCCTCTCCATCTCTCTCTCTCTCTCTCTCTCTCAGTCTTTCATCCTGAATATCAATTTATCTTTCTCCCCTTCCCTCTCCTTCTCTCTCCTCCCTTTCTCCCACACGTTTTCAATTAGAGCGCAGGGAGGGAGAAAGGGAAGGAGGGAGGGAAGGCCTAGCAGGGAGCAGTAGAGGGGGGTGTACTCCTGTGAACCAGCGTCTGGGTGAGAGTCTTAATGAGGGTTTGGAGTTCAGGGAGGGATGGAGGCATAGCCACAACCGCAACTCCTGGAGAGGAGGGCAGAGCAATAAGCACGTGTCCTCTCAGTGTGTGTGTGTGTGTACGTGTGTGTGTGGGGTGATGGGTGGTGGTGGGGGGGGGGGGGGGTAAAGAGTGCAAACACGTGTGTCGAGAGGAACACGTGTGCGTGTGTTGACATCCGTCAGCATACAAGTTGCACAGATGAGTACCAACCCTGAGTGGGAAAACAAGGGAAAAAATACACCTGACTTGTTGATTGAGGGTTAACTGAGCCTGGCTCCCCTGGGATTGGTGGCGACTGGCGTCTATCTGACCCTACCACCTCCACCTACTGTACGTTCAACACGGCCCGCCCCCGCCCCGCCCCCGTCCCGCCCCCGTCCCCCAATCCCAACCAACCTACATGACGAGCCCTCCACAAACCACGACACTCGACGGACTAGCGTGGTGGGCTAGCCTGACCTCCACAGCTCTACACAGGACGTCAACGGAGCATAGCATTCATAGAGGTCAAAAATGCGGGTGTATAGGCAAGGATAGAAAACAGACATGATAAGAGTACAGGTATGAGGGTAATGTGGTTTCTAACCATGGTAAGGGAACTGCACGCCATCGTTCTCGTGCTTTATCTTCCTCTCCTGCACACTGGCCAAATGGTGCTGCACTGTAAGTGGAGAAGGGGGAGGGTTAACATGTGGGGAGGGAGGGTGAGAGAGAGAGAGAGAGAGAGAGAGAGAGAGAGAGAGAGAGAGAGATAGGGAGAGAGAGAGAGAGAGAGA
Organism: Hypomesus nipponensis; assembly: GCF_054491055.1. NCBI lineage: Eukaryota > Metazoa > Chordata > Actinopteri > Osmeriformes > Osmeridae > Hypomesus > Hypomesus nipponensis. Next base: position 8,354,765 of record NC_140381.1, read on the forward strand.
TAGGGAGAGAGAGAGAGAGATAGGGAGAGACAGACAGACAGACAGAAAGACAGAAAGAGAGAGACAGAGAGGGAGAGAGAAAAGGAGGGGGAAAGAGAGGGAGAGAGAAAAGGAGGGGGAAAGAGAGGGAGAGAGAAAAAGGAAGGGATAGACAGAGAGAGAGAGAGGAAGAGAGAGAGGTCGACAGTGTGTATGATAGAGGAAGTCTGATGAGTGATTACTGACTTTAACATTATTAGAATGGTTATTTTAGTACTTCTTTAAGGTCAAGGATGAACATAGTATAAACATGGGGGTTGGGAGGCAGAGGGCTCTTATCCAATGGGGGCTGGGGGGGGGGGGGTAAACAGGAAGTTAGGGTATGTTCCGTATATTCTATATGCACTATTTGTACATGACTAAAATGTCAAAAGTAAACTGTTTAAGGGGCCAGGTCCAGTCAGCGAAGTCAAGGGGGAGGAGGTTAGCAGAAGAAGGAGCCAGAAAGAGGAAGAGAGACAGGGACACACAATAACTGCTCAGGGGAGGGGCCGCGCATGGGGAGGGTGGGGCCAGGGGGGCGGGGTTTCCAGGTACCTGCATCCATGTCGTTGGGCCAGCCGCTGGACTGGGAGGAGCCGGCGGCGGGGGAGCGTCCGGGGTAGAAGACGTCGTCGGTGGGGCTCTCCAGCTCACTGTCGTCTAGAGACTTCCTCTTGGTGGAACTGGAGGGAGGGATACAGGGATACAGGGATACAGGGATACAGGGAGGGAGGGAGGGAGGGAGGGAGGGAGGGAGGGAGGGAGGGAGGGAGGGAGGGAGGGAGGGAGGGAGGGAGGGAGGGAGGGAGGGAGGGAGGGAGGGAGGGAGGGAGGGAGGGAGGGAGGGAAGGAAGGATACAGGGAGGGAGGGAGGGATACAGGGAGGGAGGGCAAGTGAGTCCAGGAGACACTTCCATTAGCCAGACTGGGCTGAAACACCATTCGAACCAGTCAATTACTTGGGGTGTGTTTGAATTCGCTTCCCCCGTCTAACGAGACTAACTAGGGCCCCTACAAAAGTGTAGAGGTGAATCAAACACACCTCTATGGATTTGAGCACACAATGCCACATATTTAGAGAGCTCGTATACAAAAAGAGGGCAAACACAGACAACACAGAGAGAGAGAGAGTAAAGAGATCAAGAAAGAATAGGAACCAAGGCCAACCTGAGAAATACTGCTGTGTGTGTGTGTGTGTAACTACCTCCGTGGAAGGTTTGCGTACAGCTCCACCTCAGACCTATAGCGCCAGGGAGAGACCGGAGAGCGAGGCCAGGTGACAGAAGGAGGGACAGGAGAAAAGGAGAGAGGGAACCGTCATACAGCTATAAAAGTAGAGAATGACTACAGACAGACAGACAGACTGACAGACTGACAGACAGACAGACAGACAGACAGACAGACAGACAGACAGACAGACTGACAGACAGACAGACCGACAGACAGACAGACAGGTAAGAGACAGACAGACAGGTAAGAGACAGACAGACAGACAGGTAAGAGACAGACAGACAGACAGGTAAGAGACAGACAGACAGGTAAGAGACAGACAGACAGACAGACAGGTAAGAGACAGACAGACTGACAGACAGACAGGTAAGAGACAGACAGACAGACAGACAGGTAAGAGACAGACAGACAGGTAAGAGACAGACAGACTGACAGACAGATAAGAGACAGACAGACAGACAGGTAAGAGACAGACAGATAGACAGGTAAGAGACAGACAGACAGACAGGTAAGAGACAGAACTCCAGTCGAGGTGGGAGGGAGAAAACAGAGTGGCTTTAGCCTCCCCCCGGATTCTAGACAGGCGGGAACGGCTTCCGTTTGGCGCTCCGCACATTCCGTCGACTCGACTGGCTCGCGTTTGCGTCTACACGTACCTTTTTGATATTCACCGAAGGCACAGGAAGTAGGTGCTTCTATCTTCAAGCGAGAGTCATATTAAGCATGCATGAACTTGATGTGCGTCTCGATGCTTTGATTTCACATATAGGAACCTTTGTGAGGGGGAACCTTTGTGTGTGGGGGGGGGGGGAACCCTGTGCGGGCGTACCTGGTAGAAGGGGGGGAGGCGAGGGAGCGTCGCCCCAGGGCCACCTGGTTGATGTTGTAGTAGCCTGGGTTCTCCAGGTCAGCCAGGGAGAAGTTGGGGCCGGACGCCGTGGCAACCGGAGCTGGGGGGCGGGAGGGGGTGGGGAAGCGAGAGAGATACAGAGTGGGTGGAAAGTTCATATTTGGAGGTTGAGGAGGAGGAGGAGGAGGAGGAGGAGGAGGAGGAGGAGGAGGAGGAGGAGGAGGAGGAGGAGGAGGAGGAGGAGGAGGAGGAGGAGGAGGAGGAGGAGGAGGAGGAGGAGGAGGAGGAGGAGGAGGAGGAGGAGGAGGAAGAGATGGCGATGCTACTTACTCTGTGACACCCTGACCAGCTCGGCCACATTCCACACTCCTGAGGTGACAAAGCAGTCCTGGAAACTCAGGTGTCCTGTGGAGTGGACACACACACAGAGACAGAGAGAGAGAGAGAGAGAGAGACAGAGAGAGAGACAGAGACATAGAGAGACAGAGAGACATAGAGACAGAGACAGACAGAGAGAGAGAGACATAGAGAGAAAGACAGAGAGAGACAGAGAGAGAGAGACAGACACAGAGAGACAGAGAGAGAGACATAGAGAGACAGAGAGACAGAGATATAGAGAGAAAGAGACAGAGAGAGACAGAGAAAGAGAGACAGAGAAAGAGAGACATAGAGAGAGAGACAGAGGCCAGAGTTAGAGAGAGCCCCATCTGTGTGTGTGTGTGAGCGTGTGGTGTTGCAATTGCTCCCGTAATTGCTATGTGACAAGACTTATAAGCCTGAAAGACATCCGTGAAACTGTAATGATGGTGTGTCTGCATGCTTTTAGGTGTGTCTAAGTGTGTGTGTGTGTGTGTGTATGTGTGTGTGCAGGAGAACATACCATTGGGCGGTGGCTTGATGTCTGTGTCTCCTTGTTGGCTGGAACTGTCTGATTGTCCGGATTCTACGAGAGAGAAACAGAGAGAGAGAGAGAGAGAGAGAGAGAGAGAGAGAGAGAGAGAGAGAGAGAGAGAGAGGTTAAGCCAGGCTATTGATAGCTTTGCAGCGTCCATATACGACGACACTGAACCCGCCACAGTGTGCTTTCAGTTACAACTTCCCCGCGGGCCCTGTTGAAAGACAGGTTGCCTCCCAGTGGCAGGGATACTGTCAATATGGTGAAATGTAAGACGCAAGTTGAAGGGGTCATGAGTGTGTGTGCGTGTGCGTGCGCATGTCTCCTATCCCAGAATGCAGCCTGTCCTTCCTGTCTTAAGGCGTCGAGATTTACAGTGTATCGCTGCCTCATCTGACGTATAACCTCGCAATCGTATCCCCTCACCATAATCCCACTTAATACATCCTTACTGGTAGGGATTTAGTCTGCGTAAACAGAACACCTCTCACACACACACACGCAAAGAAAACACACACACATTCCAGCCAGGAATTGCTAACCTCGCTGGGAGTGTGCTAAAGGTGAGGGAAACTCAACGACCTTTCCGTGACTCACAGAGACGAGCTGGAGGCCTCGGCTTGGCATGGCTAGGCCGCAGAAGCCTGGGACTAGAGTGCCGGTTGCACCCAGGAGGTGGGGTGGCTACAGGGGAAGTCTCACTTCACAGGCTCCCCTGTCCTCCATGAAGATGACCTTATGATCTTCCGAGGAGTGGGTTGAACGTTTGGATGGCTTGACCTGTGATTGGCTGGAGGAGCTGCCTGTCAGTGGAGAAGACGACGTCACTCACCACTCGATGGATCGACTCGAGGATTGGTATGAGAGCTGAACTATTTTCGTACAGTGCCTGTGGGAATGTCTGTCTACCAGGTAATCCACGAACAGTGTCTGACTGTGTGTGTTTGTCCGCGCAAGCGCGCATGTGTGTGTGTATAAACGTGCATGTGTCTGATCCCATGCGGGTGTTTCGGGTGTCTCTGAACATGTGCGTGTGTGTGTGTTTGAGCCCTATCTCCAGAGTGCTTGCTATCAATGACGTGTGTGTGGGTGTGTGTGTGTGGGTGTGTGTGCGGGGTGACGTGGGCCGGGCCAGATCAGACCGGGGCAGAGGGGCAGAGCGGTTCAGGGCGGGGCCTAGCGGCTAAGTAAGGAAGGCGTTTATCTGGAGGTGATAACGCACCCCACGGGCTCCTGCCAGAACTGCTCGCCACACTAAGCCACAGATTAGCCTGCAGAAACAATAACAGACCTGTCTCACTGCCTACTCACACACACACACACAAAGAGAGAGAGAGAGGGAGGCAGAGAAAACTGAGTCTTTCCCGTGGTTCTTACGAAGGCTCTCTATCTCTCTCCCTCTCTTTTGCCCTCCCTCCCTCCCTCCCTCCCTCCCTCCCTCCCTCCCTCCCTCCCTCCCTCCCTCCCTCCCTCCCTCCCTCCCTCCCTCCCTCCCTCCCTCCCTCCCTCCCTCCCGCCTGCCCGCGCGAGCTCTCTCTCTTTCTCTCTTTCACTCGCTCGGTGGAATTCTGGCAGCCATTTTAGCGCTTGGCAGCCATTTTAGCATTGGCGGTCGCGACGCATTCCTGCTAGCTGACGGCACGCGCTCCCAAAGAGTGCGCTCGCGGCAGCGCTCGTGCACGCCCGCCCAGACACAAATACACACAGACACACCAACACACACACACAGAGAGAGATACACACAGAGAGTAAACATCTACTGGGGCCAATGAAAACTGCTAAGAAAATAAGTCCCGGCATGGGATTTTTCACGCGGTTGTATTTCGCGTGTAGAATCTATAATACACACTCAGCGCCCGACGCCGTGGAAACATCCTTGTAACTAAAACACATGGCGGGAAAAAAACCACTGTCCAGACCAAACACGGAGAGATGGGTCTGATTAAGTGAATTTCCACCCAGCGTGCAGAATTCTCAGTCAAACAAAGAGTTCCTGGCAACACAAAACAACCAAGAGTCCAGCGTGTCGTGTTGAGCGCTGGCTGATAAGTTTGTTGAGTGTCGGCTGGTTTCGAACCACAGGCCCGCCCCACGCGCGCACAGGCCCACATGTTTGTAGACATGAGGGCGACACTGGCGACCCTGGTGGTCGTGATGGTTTCCTACTGGAGGTGATAAGGCGGTAGACTCTCCAATGGACAGTACACGCACACACACACACATACACACTCAGGAATACACACTCTGGCACACACGTACACTGGCACACAAACACACACACATATAAATAGCCTGTCAATTGGCCCGAGGAAACAGGAGCTAGCATTATCATGTGTTAGCAGGTACATTAGATGTGCTAGCCAGAGTAGGACTTAGCGTTAGCATTAGCCCCACGAACACAGGCTGGCGTTAGCATTAGCCCTGCTGGCATCTAGCTCTGGGGCACCGCTCTGAATCAGTGCGTGGCGTGTAGAGAGTATCACGGCCCGGGGTTGGGCTGGGCGGAGGTACAGAGGGGTGGGGTGGGTTTCTGGGTAGAGAGCAAAGTGGTAGGGGGGTGAAGAGGGGAGGGCGGGGGCTGGTTTCTGGTTATCACCACTCTGCCAGCTGCAGGCACAGCAGTACCCAGCCCTGCCCCCCCCTCGCCACACATCTAGACCCCCTTATCTCCCCACAGCAGCCCCCCCAAAGCCCCCCCCCAACAGCCCCCAATCGTGGCACTGCAGCTCTCTGCCCCCCCCCCCTGCCCCCCCCCCCCCCCCACACTCCAAAAAACAACCAAGCAACCCACCCTCCGACCCAAACCCCCTTCAGCGCTTCCTCTGAACCGCGAACTGTGAACCTTAAAGCGCTGCTCGCGCACAACGCAGGCCCTCCACGACCACACCTCCAAAACATATCCCCCCCCCTTCCCTCTGAAACCGTGCCCAACGCCACAAACCATCAGCTGTCCTTCTCACACACCCACACTCTCTCTCTCTCTCTCTCTCACACACACACACACACACACACAAGGTCTTCCCCGGTTGGCCGCTGCCAGGCCTCAGCTTGGTCTTAGACACTCCAGAGAGCTACAGAGTAGAACCAGGCTAGGAATCATGAACACCACAACCACCTCCCCCATAACCCTCCACTCCCTAGCCCCACAGCCCCACCAAGCAGCCTCCCCTCCTCCAGTCCCAGGCAGGTCCCTGGTAGAGCTGCAGCTCTCTCCCACAGCCGGGCCCGGAAGGAACGCTCCTCCACACACACACACACACACACATACACACAGCTTGTCTCTCACAGTCTCGGGCCTGTATTCCCAGCAAAGGCCCTGCTGACACCCACGCAAAGGCCCCCCTGCAGTGCCTTCGACCCCCCCACCACCCCGCATACAGTGTCTAACCCTCCCCTCCCCCCCCATGTCCTCCCCACAACTCTCTCACACTCTCTCCATCCTCCCCTCTGTGCCTGCACTCTCTCTCCTCCCCCTCGGACCTCCTCCCCTCGGGGAAACGCTCCCTCCACCCCCCCCCCCCCCCCCCCACCCCCTCTCTCATATCTTTCCTCTGACGTTTCTCCCTCCACTCCCCTTCACACTCTGTCTGTTTCCTTGGCTGTGGTCCGGTGGCTCTCCCTTAGTCCATCCAGAAACTTCCATCCATGCATCCATCCAGATTTGTTATCCATCCATCCATCCGTGCATTCCCCTCTCCCTGGTGAGTGTGTGTGTGACCCCGTGGTGTGTGTGTGTGACCCTGTGGTGTGTGTGACCCCGTGGCAGTGACCTGCTAGTCCCAGGGGTCAGACAGCTCAGCTTGTCACCCTGACCGGCAGACGGACAGCAGAGTGACAGAGCAAAGCCAGATTAGCAACACTAAACTCTCACGACATGACAGGGCTCCAGCGAGGGTGACACACACACACACACACACACACACACAGGCGTACACACACACATCAGCGCAAAGTCACAGGCGAGAAGCTAACAAGTGAAATGCAGGAGGGAAGTAAAACATGCAGACAAATGACTCCCCGGCTGTTCAGATTCTTACAAGTGTTTGGATGCGTGTGTGTGTGTGTGTAATGAATTGTAGATGTTCTATACTAATACATGCAAAGCTAAGCACACTCCTTACCAAGTGCAAGAACAAGAGAGCACAAGTATGGCCATCTGTACTGTACATTAAACTTGTGTGCGTGTCTGTGTGCGCGCTGGAGAGAAAGATTCCCCCCTCCTTGGCTGGAACAAAAGTCAACCACCCTCCTCTTTCCTCCACCCTCCTCCACCCCCTCCCTCCCTCCTTCCCTCCCTCCCTCCCCCCCCCCCCCCAAAACACAGGATAACGCGGTACAGCCTCCCAATTGGGTTTCGCTTAAGAGGTTTATCGGTATGTTGCTAAACATTCTGACCTTTTTTTTTTATCCTTAATGCGCTTAAAATGTTCCAAACCCTCCTAATCCCTCCAGCTATCCCACACAGATGTTCACTCCGCTCTTTTATTGGACGTTATTTTATTATTTTCCTTTTTTTTCTCTCTCTCTCTCTCTCTTCTCTCTCTCTCTCTCTCTCTCTCTCTCTCTCTCTCTCTCTCTCTCTCTCTCTCCCACTCCCTCTCTCCCTCCCTCCCTCTTATTTATATATTTTATTAATGGTTTTGTAAGACCATGCTTTACCAGAGTTAACACATTTTTAGATTTTTTGATATGCAGGAAACTTGTGTGGACGCCTCAGCCGTGTTGGGTTCTCAAGCAGGGGTCCTCAAGAATGAGTATGACGTTGACCCCAGCAAACGGATAAGGTGGCTTTGGCTATTAGGTATCAAAGCAAGCATGTTCAGATATTAAATATCAAAGTTAGTGTCACGAGCATGAGCTGTGTGCACTCGTGGGACTTTAAACGACGGCCTGTTCGAACAGGTCCGCAGCAGTGCTCAGCCCCAGCCCCAGCCCCAGCCTCAGTCCTCAGCCCCAGCCTCAGTCCCAGCTTCAGCCTCAGTCCTATCCCCAGCCCTACCCCAGCCTCATCCCCAGCCCCGGTGCCAGGCGGGCCGCCAGGCCGTGTAGCGGGGGTGGGGGGGGGGGTGGGGGTGTAGCGGTGGGGCTGGGTGTGGGAGCAGGTGTGCCTGGCCGCCCGGCGCAGCTTGCTGCCCATCTGTGCTCCCGTCTGTGTGCCGCCTGCGCCCACGCTCTGCCAACAGCGCCGCGCCACGCAGAGAGGACCCAGGAGAGGAGGAGGAGAGCGAGAGATGGAGGGAAGAGGACAGGCCAGCAGAGGAGAGGAGGGAAGTGAAGGAGGGGAGGGGCGGTGGAGGGAGGCTGGCTACATGCCCATATAGCCCCACCTCCCCCCCTCCTCCCCCTCACACCAGTACCCCCCCCCGCTCTCTCTTTCATCCCCAGCTTGCTCTCTCTATCTTCCCCTCCCTCCCTCCCTCCCTCCCTCCCTCCCTCCCTCCCTCCCTCCCTCCCTCCCTCCCTCCCTCCCTCCCTCCCTCCCTCCCTCCCTCCCTCCCTCCCTCCCTCCCTCCCTCCCTCCCTCCCTCCCTCCCCCCGTCCCGTCGTTCATCCTCTCATCCCTGGAACACCGCCACCTTCACCTCCGCAACTGAACCCCGACCCCGTCGACGCAGGCGTGAGCCGTCGCCGTCGGAGATGCTCCGCCGTCCGAAGCTAGCTGCCGCCTATGGCTACAGGGCCCGGCTGCGATGTTAGCAGGCCCTCGGAGGGGTGGGGGGGTCCTTTGAGTTAGTGATTATTATGCATGCTGGTCACAGCCCCCCCCCCCCCCCCCAGGACAGAGCATCGGTTCATGATGAATACGGGGGGAGCCGCGTGTGAGCGCGTGACGCAGGGCCGGCAGGAGCGCAGACAGGCTTGTTATTGGTCCTGGAGGACCCCCGAGGGGAGAGGCGACTCGGCGGACACAGAAGGACGCACGCGTGTCCCGTGTTTTGTGTTGACGTGCACAAAACCCGCTGGGGCGCTACTTCTTCTAGTAGGGACTCTTGGACGGGGTGCCAAAGCGTCTGCAGCTTCCTCGAGCACGCCGATCGGGCTGTGCCGTGGATATATGGACGGACATGTAGTGTGTTACAGGGACTCGGCTGCAGTGTACGCGCGCGCGTGCTGTTTAGTTTATACTGTCTACATGTGTGCGTATGGGCGTCAAAAGACCGGATTGTATGCTCGTCGCTCTGCGTCTTTGAATGTGTCGTCCAAATAGCTCCATCCTCTTCCGGTCCCAGCGCGCGCGCGCGTGTGTGTGCCCTAAAAGGCGCCCCCACCACGGCCCGTGGCCCTGCCCAGCAAAGTGTGAACGGTCCCCCGCAGAGCTGATACTGATATCAACTGGCCCGTAAGCGGTGTCGACACCCACATGATTACCCTGTCAGCCTTCATCTCTGCTTAGCTCAAGGAGTCAGTCAGAGGGGGGGGGGGGTGGGGGGGTCACAAAAGCGCTGGAGTGTGTGCGTGAGTGTGTGTGTGTGTGTATGAATGAGAGTCCTAACGCGACCCCTGGCTAGCCCAAATAAACACACCTCTCACAAAGGACGGAAAGGGAAAGAGGGGGAAAGGGAAGGGGGGGGAGGTGCGGAGGGTATGGTGGCAGGGGGAGGAGGGAGGGAGGGGGCGAGGGGGGGGTTCTGCTACCCCAGACAGATAGAGGCAGGGATTAGGCAGGCGTGATTGCGGCGTGTGGCCACCGGGGGGCGTTTTCCTGGCACACGAGTGGCGGGAACAGGGGGAGATGCAAATAAGGAAGGGCTAGGCTCCAAGCCAGGAGACTCAACTCTCTCTCTCTCTCTCTCTCTCTCTCTCTCTCTCTCTCTCTCTCTCTCTCTCTCTCTCTGTCTCTCTGTCTCTCTCTCACACACATATGCAAATATCCGTAGACACGCGCACGCAGGCTAAACTCTTGGGGTGTGAGAGCAGAGGAGCACGCTAGCGAAGGAGAGAAAAAGGCTAGAGAAGCGTTGAGGAGAGAACTGAACAAGGTGTCAAAGAGAGAGAGAGAAATATCAATAGAAGAAGATACGACGTGTGAGAAGTCGGCCCTTCTCTTTAAAAAAGAGTCCTTCACTTTCTAACCTTGGGAGAGAGAGAGAGAGAGAGAGACAGAGAGAGAGAGAAGGAGAGAGGGAGAGAGGAGGAGATAGAAGGAACGAGAGAGAGAGGGAATCCGAGAAGGAGGGGGCGAGTACAGTAGAGAAAGGAGCTGAAGGAAGGCCAGGGTGAGACTTGATTTATGTTCCACATTCCCACTTCCTGTTGGCCCAGATACACACTGAGCCTTTGTGCTGCGTCTGTTACACACACTTCCTGCTTGGCCAGAGGGGTGCTTTAAGGTAAACCTCTGCTTGTCTGTCTCGGTCTCTCTCTCTCTCTGTCCTCTGTACATCTGTCTGTCCGACGCCCTATTTATGGTTGTCTGTTGTTTAATATCCTCACCTTCTTGTCTGTGTGCCTTTCCCTCTCTGTCTGTCTGTCTGTCTGTCTAGTTTGTCCGTCCATCTATATATTTCACTGTCTTTAGCCATCTTTAGTCCTATGTGTCTTCTGTGTGCACCAAGTCTGGTGAGGTCCTATGCACACACACACACACACACACACACACACGTGTTTGGCCAAGGACGTGATGATAAGAGAAGGAAAACATCCTCCTTCAGAATCCAAATCACCCGCACGCACACACACACGGCCATGGGCGCCAACCCACTCGCACATGCACGACCTTACACACACATGCACCACCTTACACACACATGCACGACCTTACACACACATGCACGACCTTGCACACACATGCACGACCTTACACACACATGCACGACCTTACACACACATGCACGACCTTGCACACACATGCACGACCTTACACACACATGCACAACCTTACACACACACGCACGACCTTACACACACATGCACCACCTTACACACACATGCACGACCTTACACACACATGCACGACCTTACACACACATGCACAACCTTACACACACATGCACGACCTTACACACACATGCACGACCTTACACACACATGCACGCACGTGTCGCACGCACGTCGCACGCACACATGGACATCAGTCATCACACACACGTATGGGTACATGCAGTACATGGTTGCCAACTCTCTCCAAAGCACCATTATAGATAACTCAGATAACAAACATTCTTCCTGCCAAATCCTGTTCTCTTGAGGAATAGCCTAATTCACTCAGCAATTGAGAACATTCAATATTTCTGTAAGCACAGTGATAACTACACACGAAAGAAATCGGTCCCGAATACTGTACATGTATTTCTGCGAGCTGGAAAACTTTTTATTTGGAAAGTTTCGACTGCAAGGAACGTTTCAACTTGCATTCAATTGTCAGCTTAATCGAATGCTAAATCGTAATTCCACCCTACCGCAAATATTTTTTTACATTCGAGAATGAAATGATTGTATCAAGCGTGGCTGATAATGAGATAATGGTTCGGATTAACACTATTTTATTGGAATATACACTGTTCTAGACTACACACACGCGCACACACACACACACAGTATGGCACAGTAGGAAGTGGTGCGCCACTATCCACGTGACTGGACCTTGACCCCAACTGGATGTGCCAAGAGGAGGGAGGGAGGGATAGAGGAGGGGGGGAGGGAGGGAGGGATAGAGGAGGGGGGGAGGGAGGGAGGGATAGAGGAGGGGGGGAGGGAGGGAGGGATAGAGGAGGGGGGGAGGGAGGGAGGGATAGAGGAGGGGGGGAGGGAGGGAGGGATAGAGGAGGGGGGAGGGAGGGAGGGATAGAGGAGGGGGGAGGGAGGGAGGGATAGAGGAGGGGGGGAGGGAGGGAGGGATAGAGGAGGGGGGGAGGGAGGGAGGGATAGAGGAGGGGGGAGGGAGGGAGGGATAGAGGAGGGGGGGAGGGAGGGAGGGATAGAGGAGGGGGGGAGGGAGGGAGGGATAGAGGAGGGGGGGAGGGAGGGAGGGATAGAGGAGGGGGGAGGGAGGGAGGGATAGAGGAGGGGGGAGGGAGGGAGGGATAGAGGAGGGGGGAGGGAGGGAGGGATAGAGGAGGGGGGAGGGAGGGAGGGATAGAGGAGGGGGGGAGGGAGGGAGGGATAGAGGAGGGGGGGAGGGAGGGAGGGATAGAGGAGGGGGGGAGGGAGGGAGGGATAGAGGAGGGGGGGAGGGAGGGAGGGATAGAGGAGGGGGGGAGGGAGGGAGGGATAGAGGAGGGGGGAGGGAGGGAGGGATAGAGGAGGGGGGAGGGAGGGAGGGATAGAGGAGGGGGGGGAGGGAGGGAGGGATAGAGGAGGGGGGGAGGGAGGGAGGGATAGAGGAGGGGGGGAGGGAGGGAGGGATAGAGGAGGGGGGAGGGAGGGAGGGATAGAGGAGGGGGAGGGAGGGAGGGATAGAGGAGGGGGGAGGGAGGGAGGGATAGAGGAGGGGGGGAGGGAGGGAGGGATAGAGGAGGGGGAGGGAGGGAGGGATAGAGGAGGGGGGAGGGAGGGAGGGATAGAGGAGGGGGGGAGGGAGGGAGGGATAGAGGAGGGGGAGGGAGGGAGGGATAGACGAGGGGGGAGGGAGGGAGGGATAGACAAGGGGGGGAGGGAGGGAGGTGTAGGGCAACTGGCACTGCCAAAGAGAAGCAGCACAGCTAGGATAGGGGGGTGATGGAAAACTAAGAAAGGGGAGGGGTGGGGGAAGAAAACCTCCTATGGAAGTGAAGACTAGTGAGGGAGGGCCAGTAAGAAGGAGGGAGGGAGGGGACAGCGGGTCTATACGTTCATTCAAAGAGAAACAGAGAGGAACTGCAGGAGTGCATGATCAAAGGGTTCACTGTCAAGTAGACACAAACACACACTCTCTACATCCCAAACACACACACGCACACACTCTGTACATCCCAAACACACACACACACACTCTACATCCCAAACACACACACACACACACTCTCTGCATCCTAAACACACACACACACACCCACAGAACGGAAGAAGCAGCCCTGCCAGCATTGGTCAACTTTCACCTCTGAGTCGGAGGTGAACTGTGCCAGCCAGCCAGATCAGACAGGAAGTGGTGGAGGGGGGCGTGAGCCTGTGTGAGCCAATCAGAAACCAGAGCACTGGAGGCAGAAGGCCTAAGCCAATGAGGGGAAAGTTGGATGCAGCTGACTTGGGCGGACGGTGCTCTTCCTTCCCTGTGTGAGTGTTTTAGTGTGTGTGTGTGTGTGTGTGTGTGTGTGTGGTGTGTGTTGTGAGAGTTGGTGTGTTGCTACGCAGACTGTGGATTAAGGGCAGGGGAGAGAGTCTGTGGGAGGACGAAAGAGAGGAAGGAGGGAGGGAGGGAGGGAGGGAGGGAGGGAGGGAGGGAGGGAGGGAGGGAGGGAGGGAGGGAGGGAGGGAGGGAGGGAGGGAGGGAGGGAGGGAGGGAGGGAGGGAGGGAGGGAGGGAGGGAGGAGGAGAGAGGCAGAAGGAAAAGACAGGATGGAGGAGGGAGGGAGGCTGGAGGGAGGCTGGAGGGAGGGAGGCTGGAGGGAGGGAGGCTTGAGGGAGAAAGGGAGGCCGGAGGGAGGGAGGCTGGAGGGAGGAAGACAGGAAGAAAGGAAAGGGGGAGGAAAGATGGAGGAAGGGAAGGAGGGAGGGAGAGGTTGGCACAGACAGACAGACTGTGAACTTGTGCCCTTGGGTGCCAGGAGGAGTTCCACTGCCGTCTTATCAGGACAACGTAACACACACACACACACACACACACACACACACACTGAAATGGCCGACCCTATGAAGAAATGAGAAGGGGGCTCACAAGGACACAGTGCAATCACAGTTCACACACACACACACACACACACACACTCTGCCCTTTTGTCCATTGTGCAGTCAGGGGGGGGCAGACAGCGGAGCACTCTGGGTGAGAGGGGTGAGGTCATGTGAGGGAGTCGGAGCCTGGCGCGAAACGCCAGTCAGGGGTGGCCGGAGGTCGCCCTTGGAAATGGAGAGGGGGGGGGGGGAGTGGGTGGCGGAGGCGGGGTGAGGATGGGGTCGGGGTCGAAGTTGGACCGGGCCGAGCCTGGCTAAGCAGTCTGGCTCTGTGGCCCTACTGACAGCTGGTGGGTTTGGGATACTTAGAAAACATAGTCCCCCCTCCCCCCTCCCTGTGACTGCACAGATCACCCCCCCCCCCCAGCAATCATAGATAAATCCCCAAAACAAACACTCTCCCCCACAGAGAGAGACAGAGGGAGAGAAAGAATGGAAGAGAGTGGGAGGGAGAAAGAGGATCTCTAAAAGAGAAAAGGAGAGAGTGTGAGTGAGGGATTGAGAGATATTGAGAGATATTGGGAGAGAGAGAGAGAGATATTGAGAGAGAGAGAGAGAGAGAGAGAGGGAGAGAGAGAGAGAGTTAACCCTAAGTGATGTAGACGTCAATGTTCCAGTCTATCCTATTACAACAGTGGGTATTATTTCACAAGCCTAACCTTTTGTCAGCCCGAGCACAACTGAACAGATGCTACGACAGGCCTACAAGCCTCCGCATTCCGAGGACTGTAGGCTACACACCTATGCACATTGACTGAACTCCACACGCACACATATACTGCAACGCACACACACACACGCACGCACACACACACAATGATCAGTGATGAAAGTCCAGGGCAGAGGATCGTATTGGTGATTAGCAAGAAGAAACAAAAGAGAAAATAAATGGGAGGAATGCAACCGAAGCCGAAGTCAATCAGTCAGAGAGAAGAAAAAAACAAATACACAAACAAACAGAGGCTCAATCCCCCCCCACCCCCCCCCCCCCGCTCCCATGCTCACCCCTCCATCATCCCACCCCACCCTCCCTGTCCCCTCGCCGACAGCACGGCAACCAAACAAACACGGCCTGTGGACACAAACAAACAGATAAACCAATAAGGAACTAGATAAGAGTCAGACTCTGACCACCATCTGGCCTAACTCCCTCTCTCCTCTCTCCCTCTTTCTCCTGCCTCTCTCCCTCTTTCTCCTGCCTCTCTCCCTCTTTCTCCTGCCTCTCTCCCTCTTTCTCCTGCCTCTCTCCCTGTGTCTCCCTGCGTCTCTCCCTCTGTCTCCCTGCGTCTCTCCCTGTGTCTCCCTGCCTCTCTCTCTCCTGTCTCTCTCCTCTCTTCCTCCCTGTCTTGTCCCTCCTTCCCTCTCTAGCTCTCTATCTCCCTCTCATTCTCCACTGCACAGAGACTGACCTGGAACCTGGGCCACTGAGGGCAG
>NC_140381.1:8375000-8385000 GCF_054491055.1 Hypomesus nipponensis
GAGGGGACAAATAAACATTGGGCTGTTGTGTGGAGAGAGATGGAGGAGGAGAGAGCGAAAGAGAGAGCAAGACAAACACAGCGGCGAGGTGGGGTGTGATGGAATGAAAATGTGCTTTTCATTTACAGGACTCGATACCTCACCTCCTCCCACCCCCTTGAGCTCGCCCTCCCTCCCTCCCCTCCCTCTCTCCCTCTCTCCCTCTCTCCCTCTCTCCCTCTCTCCCTCTCTCCCTCCCTCCCTCCCTCCCTCCCTCCCTCCCTCCCTCCCTCTCTCCCTCCCTCCCTCTCTCTAACAGTACCACTCTGCCTCCTATCACAGGGGCTTGAACCAGGCCTCTGAAACAAGCTTCAGCCACTCCTGTGTGTGTGTGTGTGTGTGTGTGTGTGTGTGTGTGAGAGACAGAGAGAGTCCTGAGCCACAGGATGAAAGGGTACTCAGTCGATGTGAAAAAAAAGAAAAGATACATAAACAAATACCATCCCCCTCCCCCACCTACCCCCCTCTCCCCGGTTCATAGGTCATACTGTAGCGTGACAAGGGGGCAGATCTGATGGCACTGTAAACTGCTCCCCCCCCCGCTCTGCCCAACATCCCATAAGCCACCGCTATCCCTGGCTGATCAGCCTTTTCCTGGTCATTTTAAAGCACTTCAACCCCCGACCAGATTGATGTGAGTAAAGCAGCTAACCAAAATCTCGTTTTGCTGGATGAAATTAAATGAGTAACTCCAGGACCAAATTGCACAAGGTTTTTTTTTCCTGAGGTCAAACCCCTTTTGGCGGACCACAGCTGGGGGTAAACATCACAAGACCGAGAGAAAACCGGGCTATTCGACTTTGGTTTCATTGTTTTTTGTTCTCGGTTTTGACAAGTTCTATTGCTACGTGAGGTCAGCGCAGAGCGACGCTGTAGGGGGTTTCTGAAAGGCTTCTGTGGCGAGAATGGAGCTGGCATCTCTTCAGGGTCTAAAACTTAGCCTGGTCCGGCCCGGCCTCTGACCTCATGTGACCCGTGGTGCTGCACCAGCCGGCCCAAAGCTTTCTAACCCACCGCTAAGTGTTCACCGCAAACTAGGACCAAATGCAGCCCTGGAGGCAGAACAGCTGTTGTTAGCTTTCTCCCTCTGAGGACATTCAGAGTCGATGGAGGCAGGCTAGCCTTTAGCTTAGCTTGGTTTTGACAAACAGCACGACGCTGTGTTGAGGAATGGTGTGTTGGTTTGATGGGTTCGAATCTCGACTGACGTAGGTGACGTAGTGCAGGGGCACTATTAGGAGTGGTGCTGACAACTCTCTCTCTCACACACACACACACACACACACACAGAGCCATATGGGCCGTAGCGAACATGAGCTGTTTTAATTAGCGTTGTTGATTTAATACTTGTACTGTACGCCGGCCCCCAAGCCACTCTCTTCAGTCACTCTCCACCTGACTTCTTCTATTTCTCAATTACTTTCTCTCACAGCCCCTCTCACTCTCGCTTTGCCTCTCCCTCCCTCGCCTTCTACCTCATTCCACTCCTCCTCTCTCTCTCTCTCTCTGTCTCTCTCTCTCTCTCTCTCTCTCCCTGTGAGGAGAGGCAGCCATATGACTTCACTTATCTGGAGGCCTTGGTCTGAGGGGCTGTAGATTGAGGATAGTGATGGACTAATGATCCTCCCTTCCTGTAATTATCCTCCTTTCCCCCTTCTCTCTCTCTCTCTCTCTCTCTCTCTCTCTCTCGCCAATCTCTCACTTTCTGTTTGTCTCTTTCTGTTCAACTCCCACCCCCCCACCCCCCGCACATACTCTTTCCTCACTCACCTCTCTCTCTCTCTCTCTCTCTCTCTCTGGTGGAATGAAAGAATGCGCCGTACACGGCTTGTGGTTTCTGTGGCTCTGTTACCGGGCTCCTCGTCTGCTTATGTAAGGCTGCAGATGTGAGCGGTGGCTGCACCTCCACCAGGACGACGCCAGAGAGAAATGGGAGAGAAGCCTCTCTCTTCCTTCCCCTCTGTCAGTCTGTCTGTCTGTCTGTCTGTCTCTCTGTCTGTCTCTCTGTCTGTCTGTCTGTCTGTCTGTCTGTCTGTCTGTCTGTCTGTCTGTCTCTCTGTCTGTCTCTCTGTCTGTCTGTCTGTCTCTCTGTCTGTCTGTCTGTCTGTCTCTCTGTCAGTGCGCCTGTCTCTTGGTCTGTCAGTCAGTCTGTCTCGGTAGAAATGGAGGAACGACCGTCGATCTACCAAAGAGAGAGTCCCGCACACAGACTCTGTCACACTCCAATCCCCCCTCGGGCCGATGATGGACACAAACCGCCCTCCTCCCACCGACCAAAAACCTTCCTCTAGTCACATGACGGCCACGTCAGGGTTTGGGTTCTACATTTATAGTCCATTTTGGTTAGCTGGGCTACGGGGCCCTAAGGCCTGGTCCTGGACCTGGTCCGGGGGAGGCTGGCTGGCTGGCTGGCTGGCTGGCTGGCTGGCTCACACCCTGCTGGATCCTGTGGCTCTGGACTGATTATTCAAGGGGCCCATTGGTGAATTGGGGCCGCTGGGGGCTTTAGAGATTTAGATTACTGAGTCCAGTTAGAGGAGGAGGACGAGGATGATGGTGAAGGCCGGCTGATCTTCAGCAGGTCTGAGGCCCGGCCAGGAGGGGAGGGTAAGAGCCTTAGAGATGAGAGAGAGAGATGGAGAGAGGGAGAAAGAGGGAGAAAGAGGGAGGGAGGGAGGGAGGGAGGGAGGGAGGGAGGGAGGGAGGGAGGGAGGGAGGGAGGGAGGGAGGGAGGGAGGGAGGGAGGGAGGGAGGGAGGGAGGGAGGGAGGGAGGGAGAGAGAGAGAGGGAGAGAGAGAGAGAGAAAGAGGGGGAGAGAGAGAGATGGAGAGAGGGAGAGAGAGACAGGGAGAGAGAGGGGAAGAGAGAGAGAGGGGGAGAGAGAGATGGATAGAGGGAGAGATGAGAGAGAGGGAGAGCGATAGGGAAAGAGAGAGGGAGAGAGAGGGAGAGCGATAGGGAGAGAGAGAGGAAGAGAGAGTCAGGGAGAGAGAGAGGGAGAGAGATAAGGAGAGAGAACCAGAGAGTCAGGGAGGCGTCCTAGCCAGGGGCAGGTGTGACAGGACGCCGGCGGGGGGGAAGGAACCTGCCCCGCGTCGACAGGATGGAGCGCCTCTCGGCGGGGGGAGGCGGCGAGGCTTCTGAAAAACCCGCCGTTGACACGGATACGTGCCTCACCAACCCCCCCCACCCACACCCCCACACACACACCACCCCCAACCCACCTCACAGCGCATTTGTCTCTTAAGTAGCTATTCCTGCACTTTATATAAAAAAGAGAGAGCCCTACACACACACACAAACACTTGGAGGGCTTACGCTACCTTTGTCACCTCCCACACAGCGGTTATCTCTGGGGACGCACAAAACCCACAAGATCCCCGGCCCAATTTCCACGCATGCTGCCTAAATGGAGCTGTAAGCAGGCATTAAGCCTGACTGGGAGAAAGATAGACGAGAGAGAAGGAGGAGGAGAGAGAAAGACAGGGAGAGATAGAGAGAGCGGGAGGAGGAAAAGAGAGAGAGAGAGAGAAGGGTGGCGGAGAGAGAGGGAGAGAGAGAGAGGTGGGAGTGAGACAGCAGATAGGATGAGAGAGGAAAAGAAACGAAGAGAGAGCGAGCATGAGCGAAAGAGGAGTGAGAACGGAGGAGGAGGAGGTGAGGGACGGAGAGAAGAGACAGGGAGAGGAGGGAGAGAGAGGGAGAGGAGGGAGGAGGATTCTATTGAACTATGTGACTCTCATCTCCGCCTCGCAACCTACTTAAGGACGTTTTTTTTGTGTTTGTTTTTTTTTGGGGGGGGGGGGGGGGAGAGGAAAGCTGTAACACACATGCTCACTCTATGCCATCCCAATGACTCCCACACACACGTGCACACCTCTCTGTAAAAGGCTCACACACAAACACACACACACAAGGAGCCCTCTGTACTCTTTCTATACAGGCACAAACACGCGCGCACACACACACACGATAGACTTGACGCACACAAGCCAAGACGAAGAGCACGCCGGGGACGAGCCAGGGTTATGTGAAACCCGACCCTGTGGCTGGCTGCTGGATGTCACCGCTACCAGAGAGGACGGCCTATCTGGTGTCCCTGCTGGGAGGCGGGAGGGGCGGGCCGCCGTGAGGACGTGCCGTACTGGAGCACCGCCAGGCCGTCAGCGCTCACAGGCCCCGCGCAGGAGGCTGGGTCCTGGCCCCTCTCAGCCCACACACGCACACACCTCCAGGGTTGACTGAAGACCGTCTAAAGACTGGTGGACAGGTTGACGGACTGTTTACCTGGCTGACGGGGAATCTGGCTGACTGACTGTTTACCTGGCTGATTAACTGTTTACCTGACTGACTGATTAACTGTTTACCTGACTGACTGACTGACTGTTTACCTGGCTGATTAACTGTTTACCTGACTGACTGTTTACCTGGCTGACTGACAGTTAACATGGCTGACTGACCGTTAACCTGGCAGACTGTTTACCTGGCCAGCTGTGTACCTGGCTGACTGTTTGACTGACTGCTCCCATCACAAAGCAGCCTGTGGACACCCCCTGGCTGTGGCGGTCCAGTCTGAGTGGCCCCAGACGGTCCAGTCTGAGCGGCCCCAGACGGAGAGCCGAGCGGAGCCACGTGGGGAGAACATCTCCCCCCGCTCCCCGTCACCCCCCCCGCAGGCCAGCCGACCTGTTCTCAAGGCCCACCGTGTTCGTCATCCTCCCGCCCTGTCTGCCAGTCTCGTCGGTTCTCCGTTTCGCCATCGAGCCCGACACGAGTGTGTTTCTCTCACGGTTGGTGTTTTTTTGGAGGTGAGCCCCCGATAAAAAAAAACGAGTGAGCTGTGTGTTTATTGCGCACCCTACCCTTCCTGGAGCCAGAGGGAGAGGGTTAGCCCCGCGACTCTGCTGACAGTGGGGGGTCTGTGCCCCTGGTCTGACCCCCATCTGAGCAGGATAGACCAGTCAGTCAGTCAGCCCGGGGGGACAGGATGGGGGGGGGGGCCTCACACCTGCTCTGGCTCCACCAGACAGGGCCGCATACAACCATGGGGCCACTGCATTCCCAGCACGTGGATGTCTGAGGGATTCCCGCGTGTGCACACACACCACGTACACACACACACACCTCATACACGCACACACCATACACACACACACGTGCGAGCATGCACATTTGCATCCGCGCGCACGGCCCTCCCACCCTCCCAGGCACAAAGAGGGAGGGAGGGAGGGAGGGAGGGAGGGAGGGAGGGAGGGAGGGAGGGAGGGAGGGAGGGAGGGAGGGAGGGAGGGAGGGAGAGGGGAGGGAGGGAGGGAGGGAGGGAGGGAGGGAGGGAGGGAGGGAGGGAGGGAGGGAGGGAGGGAGGGAGGGAGGGAGGGAGGGAGGGAGATAAAGGCCGACACAGGGAGGGGGGAGGGAGGGAGCTTCCTGGGGAGACGGGACAGGAAGGATATGCAGGAGGAGATGGGACACACACACACACACACGCACACACAGGGAGCTGCTTGTTCCAGCAGGGGTTGAGTCCTTACAGAGCCCTCTGTACATGCTCCTCACACAGGAGAGTAGCCTGAGTCAACCCCCCACCCCCACCCCCACCCAACATACACACTACACACACACACGCACGCGCGCTTGCATCTACCCACGACACACACACTGCAGACCAGACAAAGACAGACACACACAAACCTCGTCTCCCTGTTTTGGAACACACACACACACACACCCCATCAGACACACACACACCCCATCAGACACACACACACACTCCATCAGACACACACACACACACACCCCATCAGACACACACACACACTCCATCAGACACACACACACCCCATCAGACACACACACACACACACACTCCATCAGACACACACACACACTCCATCAGACACACACACACCCCATCAGACACACACACACACTCCATCAGACACACACACACACACACACTCCATCAGACACACACACACCCCATCAGACACACACACACACTCCATCAGACACACACACACACACTCCCTCAGACACACACACACAGCACTCTCACTCTGCCTGAACTCATTCCTCTTGTGTCAGACACTCCTGTGCTGGTGTGGATGTCACTGTGCATGCCTGTCAGCTAGTGTTTCTGCCTGATTTCTATTGAAAAGTTCATTCTGTATTCGGTAACACTGACAAAACCGCTGGATGGCTGTCAGAGAGTAACAGGATCTCACCCCCCTCATCTCGCTCTCCTTCTCCCTGGGTCCTCTTCCTCTGCCCACCCCCTTTTTATTTAGCCTCTTCTCAGTCTGCTCCCCTCCCTCCGTCCCTCTGGTCTCGTCTCGCTCTCTCTCTCTCTCTCTCTCTCTCTCTGGTCTCGTCTCTCTCTCTCTCTCTCTCTCTGGTCTCGTCTCTCTCTCTCTCTCTCTCTCTCTCTGGTCTCGCTCTCTCTCTCTCTCTCTCTCTCTGGTCTCGTCTCTCTCTCTCTCTCTCTCTCTCTCTCTCTCTCTAGTCTCGTCTCTCTCTGGTCTCGTCTCTCTCTCTGGTCTCGTCTCTCTCTCTCTCTCTCTCTCTCTCTCTCTCTCTGTCTCTCTGGTCTCGTCTCTATCTCTCTCTCTTTTGCTCTCTCTGTCTCTCTCCCCTCTGGCGAAGTCTGGCTTGTCAGTGCTGTAATAGAGCTGCCATTGTTTGATCAGGGAGGCAACAGGAACTGTACCCTGCTGACCTGGCGCTGTGTGTGTGTGTCTGCGTATGTACAGGACGTCACTGTGTGTGTGTGTCTGTGTATGTACAGGACGTCACTGTGTGTGTGTGTGTCTGCGTATGTACAGAACGTCACTGTGTGTGTGTGTGTGCCTGCGTATGTACAGAACGTCACTGTGTGTGTGTGTGTGTGTGTGTGTAGATGCGTGGGAGACCATGTCTCTTTGCGTGTGGCATTGGAGCTGCTGTGTCTCTGTGTTGAGTGACATGTGTATATACGTGTTGAGTGGTATGTGTGTGTGTGGATGTGTTAGGCGGTGTGTGAGGCTTGTGGGCTGGTGTGTGTGTGCGTTGGGAACCTGGTGTGCGGAGCTGTCTGCCGCGGATGGGGGACCACAGAGAGGTGTGTAAGAGGGCGTGAGATGAGCTGTTACGTTAGATGAGTGTTCCCCCTTCTCCATGGGGGCAAACAACCTGCATGCGCCGTACAGCGCCTGACACCCAACACGCTCGTTCCATCGCACAGGCACCACCACACACGCACACTCTTTTTCCATTTCTCTCCCTCACGCCACATCTTGCGCTATCCAATCCACATCTCTCCCGGTATCACCCCCCCCACCCCCCAAATACCACCATCTCGAGTTGCGCGGTTGGCGTGTGTGTGCGTGCGTGCGCAAGCGTGCGCAAGCGCATGTACAGTATCATCCCGTGCGTGTGTCCGGGACTGGGCATAGTCAGAGCCAAACAGGTACGTGCGTGTGTGTGTGTGTGAGCAGAGTGTATGACGCTCCATGAACCCAGGTGGTGACATGTCTTCGATGGTCCCGCCCCTGCTCCCAAATCCCCCTGCTCAGCTGAGCTGGGCCGGGCCCAGGGGACAGACAGCAGACTGACACCAGGGTGGAGGGGTGAGGGGTGAGGGGGAGGGAGGGTGGAGGGATGGAGGGAGACAGAGGGAGAAAGAGGGAGAGAGAGAGAGAGAGACAGAGAGGGAGAGAGAGAGAGAGAGGGAGAGAGAGAGGGTGAGAGAGAGAGAGAGAGAGAGAGAGAGAGAGAGAGAGAGAGAGAGAGAGAGAGAGAGAGAGGGAGAGAGAAAGAGAGAGACAGAGAGAGACAGAGAGAGAGACAGAGAGAGAGACAGAGAGAGAGAGAGAGAGAGAAGTAGGGAAAGAGAGAGAGAGGGTGGAGTGGAGGGACCTGACAGTGCTCAAGTTAGTTCAGGCTCGCGTTCAAAGTTCAAGTTCAAGTTCGGGCCAAGGTCGTCTTTTATGACGTCACTGCAGCTGTGGCAGAAGTCCCCTCCAGACGCTCCTCTAGAACGTCCCAGATGAGGATTAGGGTTAGGTCCGGGGGGTCATCTCGATGTTAATGAACCCACAGACGTGTGTGTGCGGTGTCAATGTGTCTCCTTCTTGGACAGTGCTGTCAACAGGCTCGCTCGGAGGAGGTGTGTGTGGGACTGTTGGACAGCGAAGACTCCCAGGACCCTCGGAGAGAGTTCAGCCTGGGCCCGACTCTTAGTCAAGATGTCTTGGACACATGTTTACCATCCGCCATTGTGGCGATGATTGACGATGCCTCCCCCTCCCCCCTCCCCCCTCCTGACCCCCCCTCCGCACACACTTCGTTCTTCTTCTGGTAATCTCAAGGGATCTACTTGGATTGCTCTCCGCTGTCCCCCCCCCCCCCCCCTCCTCCTCCCGTTTTGACGTCTCTCCCACTCCTGTGAGAGACGGCGACGCACTGCAAGCTGGGCGATGTGTGTGTGTGTGTGTGTGTTTATGTGTGTGTGTCTGCGTGAGCGATGAGGTATTTGGCTATCGGAGAGCAGGTTTAATAATAACTGATATCCCTGAATGCCTGCAGAGCCCATTCCAGCTGGGAGCGGTTTCGAGTTCTCCAGAACACCCCGACGGAAGATTTTGGACGAGGGGAGGGGGAGGAGGGGGGGGAGAGGAGAGGGGCGGGAGAGAGGATAGGTGAGGAGAAGAAGACGAGAGAGGAGGAGGAGGGGTGGCTTTGAGGGGGGAAGCGGTGAGGAAAGCGGAGGGGGGGGGGGTGGAGGGTGGGGGGAAGAATAGAAGGAGATGGAACCCTGGCATTGTCACCTCGTGTGCTCTCTCCCCGCCCCCCCCCCCCCTCTCGCTTTTTGTTTATCCTCCTCTCTCTCCCTCTCTCACCTTCAGAGAGTGGGCGAACGATGACGTGCCTCTCTCGTCTGTTCGCGGGCCGAGGGCCAAGCCACACAAACCCTCCCCCAGCCCTCCTCCTTCCCAGGAGGGTCTGGTCTCTGGTCACACACACACAGAGACGACGTGGAGATGCCCGGGCCCTTCCAGCTCCCCTGGCAGATACTGAGGCGGCGGATTGGCTGGCCGTCAGTGTGTGTGTGTGTGTACGTGTGTGAGTGACAGTGTATCTGCGTGTGTATGTACTGTACGTGTGTGTGTGAGAGAGAGTTTGTGTCTGTCTGCTGGCCCTGGCTACCTGGGACACGTCTTGAATCTTGCACACAACTGAGAGGACGGTCTAGAACCTCACACACACACACACACACACACACGTACACACACCCCTAAGCGCGAGAGCCATATTCACATAGGCTTCAGCAGTTCCTCTTTTGACAGATTTAAGTAAGTGAATAGCAACAAACAAGCCATTCTTTCTGGCAGCCCGCGCCGCCGCCCGTTCCAAGAACTGGGAGGCTCCTCTGGGGACTGGAGACAGACGCAAATCACACAAACAGATGTGATTAAAGGCAATATCATCTGGGTCATTATTCATTTAAACGACAAGGCTCCTTCACACCGATCCGAACGCGCGCACTCTCTCCCCCTCTCTCTCCCTCTTTCTCTCTCTCTTTCTCCCTCTCTCTCTCTCTCTCTCTCTCTCTCTCTCTCTCTCTCTCTCTTTCTCTCTCTCTCTTCTCTCTCTCTCTCCCTCTCTCTCTTCCTCTATTACACCTCTCGCTGGCTCCTTTCTCTCCGCTTCTCTCTCACGCTCCCTTCCCCGCGTCCTGTCGTTTTCTCTCTCTCTCAGTTCTCTATGGCGTCGGGGGATCCTTTTCCTTCACCCCCCGGGTCCTCCATGTTTGGTTCCCGTCGGCCTCGCAGAGCCGAGGTTCTTCATAACAGGCCCGGGACTCTCGCTCTGCGGAGGGCTAAGCCTGAACATCTGGACCCGGAGACGACACAAAGACAAACAAGCGCCGGAGAAGAGCTTGTCATCATAACACACGTCTGCGTGTGTGTGTGTGTGTGTCTGT
>NC_140381.1:8390000-8402500 GCF_054491055.1 Hypomesus nipponensis
CTCTCTCTCTCTCTCTCTGTCTCTCTCTCTGTCTCTCTCTCTGTCTCTCTCTCTCTCTCTCTCTCTCTCTGTCTCTCTCTCTCTCTCTCTCTCTGTCTCTCTCTCTCTCTCTCTCTCTAACTCCTCTCTCTTTTTCTACGCGGCACAGCTCTGCTGTTGCGACGTCAGCACACCCCTCCCCCTTCTGCCTCCTCCCCCCCCCCCCCAGGGCCCCGCCTCACCCCCTGCAAGTTCACCTGAGGTGACCCCACACCCAGGGCAAGGCTGCTCCCTCCCTCCCCCTCGAAGCCATAAACTATGTTGCTCACTTCAAACACACGGCCGCCACACCTGCTAGATGGAGGGAGAGAGAGAGAGAGAGAGAGAGAGAGAGAGAGAGAGAGAGGGAGCAGGAGAGAGAGAGACAGGGAGCAGGAGAGAGAGAGAATACAAAATAGAAAGAAAATAAGAGACAGATAGAGACAAAGAGCGAGAGAGAAACAACCAAAGGAGTGAGAGCAGGGAAAGACAGAGAGAGAAGTTGAAAGACAAGGATTCAGAAGAGTCCTCGTGTTAGTCAGGCTCTCAGTTAGGCTGAACTACATCCAGTAGACCACAGTAGAGGCCCGGTAGAGTACAGTAGAGGCCCAGTAGAGCACAGTAGAGTACAGTAGAGGCCTGTTAGACCACAGTAGAGGCCCGGTAGAGTACAGTAGAGGCCCAGTAGAGGCCTGGTAGACCACAGTAGGGCAGCGCCGGGGTTCAACTGAGGACGAGGGTGGAGCGCCCTCCTTATCTCGTCACCACGGCGACACTTCCTCCTATCTCAAGTGGGCCTTTATAGAACTCCATAATACGGCAGCAGCCGCCGCAGTGAAGCAACGCTTAGGCCATATAAACGGACCACAAGTGTGTGTGTGTGTGTGCGCGCGCGTGTCGAGTGGAGGGGTCGGATAAGTGTGCAGCTTCTGTCGGCACGTGTCGCGTTTAGGTTTGACCCAACAGGTCAAATTGATGGCACTGCGAGAATGCGCAAACTTAGTGTTGTTTGGTGTGGTTGGTGTGTTGCCTCACTGGCGCAAGGAATAAGAAGACATAGTCGATTCAAGTGGCGGATAAACACGAGGACGCACACAGACACTCGGCCCGTTGGGAACACAGACGCGCGGAGCGTCACAGGGTTAGGGTTTCACATTTCCCAGGGACAGACGTGGCTTTGTCTTAGCACGGGAAGTGTGTTGGTCGGCGTGTCCGTGTTGGAGTTTGTGTGTGTTTACGTTTGCGCGCGGGTGTGTGTGAAGGCGTCGAAGCGCGTGTGTGCGCGTCGGAGTGTGTGTGCGCGCGCGTGTATTTGCGTGGCCGACTGCGATGCCCTCCCTCTACGTGCATGTGTGCGGGCGAGCGTATCACCGTGTGTGAGCGTGTATTTGTGGGTGAGCGTGTGTATTTGTGTGTGTGTGTGTTTTGGATTAACAGCTTCACCCCTGGACCTGAAAATTAGACAGGGGATTACCAAGACACATCCGCCACCTGGCATTTTAAGCCCAGCAATTACAACAACAACAACAGCAAAGTTTGGAAGCGTCAACAACAACAACAACGACCGCCGCACGCCCCGTCTCCCCCGGACGCTGCAGGGGGGGGGGGGCGCCCCCCGTCTCACGGCAGGACGACCGGATCCAGCAGGTCTCCGATTCGCACCACCCCACCCCCCGGACGCCCTTATCTGTACTTAAAGGGGGAGGAGTGGGGGGGGGGGGGGGGGGGGTTTACGTCAGCTATCTGATCGCTGCTCTGATGGGGGGGATTAGGCTGGATGGGGTTGGGGAGACGGGGGGCGGTTAGCACCTCCTGCCACGAGTCACTGTCCTGTTTGGCTGTGAGCAGGGTGAGTCTGAGGACACACGCCCCCCCCCCCCCCCCTCCCTCTGGCCCCCGGTCTCATACGAGACCCGAGCGGCGGGCCGATCTCGAGATCTCGCTCCGACAGGCCCGGGGGCAAAGAAAGGGAGCGAGCGCGGCTCTCTGACCGCTCTGTCGTCCGCCGCCCACCTGTGGGGCGGACGGGACAGGATCGTGGAATGGTCGGCCGGCTGTGAGCTCCTCTCCCCGCGGCTCTGGCCCCCGTCTCCAGGGCTCCGGTCCTCCTGAGGTGGCCCTGGCACGCCCGCAGGACCCGGCAATCAGGGGGGGGTGGGGGGGGGGGAAGAGGGGAGAGTGGGAAAGGGGGGTCCACAGGGAGGGACGCGGCCCCGGCTTGTTTGCGGACGGCCGCCCAGCGCCAGAGGAATAGCGAGAGTGCAAACACAGCGGACGATTTCCGCTCCATTTGCTGCAGGGCGTGTGGAAGACACAGCCGGTTAGCGACCAAACCAAACACAAACACTGGGCCCAGACACCGGGCAAGGAAAAGAAATCATGTTCTTTCTTTCTTTTCTTTTTTTTCATACCCCTCAGAAAACAAATGGTGGGAAGAGGAAGAGGAATAGAGAGAGAATGAGGGGGAGCGAGAGAGAGAGGGAGAGAGAGAGAGAGAGAGGGAGAGAGAGAGAGAGAAAGAGAGAGAGAGAAAGAGAGAGGGAGAGAGAGAGAGAGGGAGAGAGAGAGAGAGAAAGAGAGAGAGAGAAAGAGCGAGAGAGAGAGAGAAGGAGAGAGAGAGAGAGAAAGAGAGAGAGAGAAAGAGAGAGAGGTCCCATGACAAAAGCGCCTCTGTGCATGGGAAGGCAGTTTGAGCCAGAGTGGGAGAGAGATCGAGGGAGATCGAGGGAGAGCGAGAGAGAGAGGGAGAGCAGAGGAAGGCCAGGGGGAAACGTCGAACATTCAAACATACCAGATTCAAAAGCCTGGGGCGAGAAGTGAAAGGAAGATCGCTCAAATTCAACGCAACTATGCGTTCCAACAGCAATTCATCTCGCGCCAACAATCTCTGTAATTACAGAGACGAAAACCCCCGATTTCAATTAGTACCATCATGTCTCATCCGTCATACAATGCAAATGCGGAGGAGTCCTCTTGGTGATGGTCAGGGATTGTGCTATTCAAAGCAGACCGGACAACAGTTCACTGCACGGAGATGGAAACTAACACACACAACCCTCATCTGACGAAAGAGGGGAGGGAGAGAAGGAGAAGGCTTCCTACTTTTCCCTTTGCCATTATTTATAAAAAGAAAGAAAAAAAAAATCCCCCTCGTTTTATTAACAAGCTGTATCCCTGTCCAAAACCGCAGATGAATATCGGCCACAAACAAAGTCCAGATTTTGAGAAATGACCCTCGTGTTGATTTAGAACATGAAGCGCCACCTTGGGTAACCACAGTTATGGGAAAAGGAGGAGAGCAGAGAGAGGGAGGGAGAGAGAAATACAGAGAGAGAGAAGGACAGAGGGAAAGAGACAAAGAGAGAGAGAGAGAGGACAGAGAAAAGGGAGGGAAAGAGGGAAAGCAAAAGAAAGACGGAAAGAGAGAAAGAGAGGGAGGTGTCAAGGGAGAGCCAAGAAACCAAACTTTGTCCCTCATTGAACTACAGAACAGAGCGCCTTCTCCCACAGCAAGACCACCCCACACACGCCCCCACACACACGCCACCACACACACGCCACCACGCACACACCACCACACACACACACACACCACCCCCCTCATCCCTCCTGTCTCGGGGGCTGTCTTCCCTCCCAGTCGCCTGACACATCGCCACCGCCGCTCCGTTACGGACCACACGTTGTCCCTCCCCACGAACCCCCGCGTGAGGGAATCTCGAAATCCAAGCCACGGGGATTCATCAAAGGTTGGTCTTTGACCCCGTGGCGAGGTGGGGGGGGGGGGGGGGGGGGGCGGACGGGAACGTTTGCCCGGGGCTGCAGTCGCGTAGGAAGTTGAGAGAGCTGTATAGTGGACCCCCCACAGACAGACCCAACTGTAAGGGGCAGAGCGTCTTGTTTTCCTGAAGGTTCGCTACCGGGTCTTAAGAAAAGTCTAGAACGCTGACTGGTGTGGGCTCCTTGGTCCCTCGGGCGACCAGGACGGGACACTGACTCGCTGGTGAGTCTGGGTCTAGTTGGCGAGCGAGGTCTTACTCTGGCTGCTCACTGGCCTGGCTGTCCCAGCAGGGGGGACCCAGCTGGAGGGGGGGACGGGCCAGGGAGGGGAGCCACATGGGATGCCCTGTCCGGGCCCTCTGACCCTGGGAACAGCATCAGCTGGGTGTGGGTGGGGGTGCCCGGGGGCTCCAGGTGTCAACCGGGGATCAGGTGGGGATCGAGAGTGTGGGATTGTCGGGAATGTTCCGGCGTGGGGAGGGGCCACGGACTCTGGAGCGCGCGGGAAGGGGGGGGGGGGGTCCTTTGATGTCTCTGACAAACGCGGATACACACCAACACACAAACACGCGCGGTCCTCCGACCGCTACCAACACCAGGGCTCGCAGCGCTCTGCGGTGTTTTGAAGGGAAATGGAAATGACAGGTGGGAAACTGGAGCAAATGAGCACACCTTCATTTCCACTGACTCGCTCTCTGTTGAGCTGAGCAGCACCCCAGGGGAGATCCCAGCCCCCGGTTGAAATGCCACGACACGTGACCTCCCCCCCACCGAAACACACCCACAGACCCCCCACTGAAGCACCCACTGAAGCACACTTGCTGCTAAACCATCACTCTCCAGGATCCCTGCTGTCCCGTTGCTAGTCCAGGTGGGGAAAGCATCAACCCGGTCAAGTCCGGTTCCCTGCTCAAACAGAGATCCCGCCCGCCAACCCTACGGTTCCGCACCACGGAGAGGAACGCCGAGAATCAAACGCGATGCGCTTGAATATTCATACGCTACGGGGAGGCCCAGTTCAAAACATAGAGGCTCATATATTATACATTTAGGACCGACTCGATTCCATCTTTCTCTCTCTCTCTCTCTCTCTCTCTCTCTCTCCATCCCTCTCTCTTTATTTCCCTCTGCCCCTGTCGATCTCGTTCTCCCTTCTCCCCGTGTGGGAGGCAGAGCTGGGCGCCCAGCCATGCCACATCAATATGCACGCTGGTGAGAAGTTTCCCCCCTCGTCCTACCGACCAGCCGGGGCCTGCAGGAGGCGTATGTCACCCGGGTGTGGAGGTCCAGGGAGGGGGGGTGGTGGTGGGGGTTGGCAGGCTTGGTCAGCCCGGACCCAGCCCCGGCGACAAGCCGCCATCGTGGGCATGCTACGTGCCACCCGCCGCCAACCCCCCCCCAACCCCCCCGCCCACCCCCACCGAGGCACCTTGGATACCGCCCAGCCAAGGTATTCCGGGAGCCGCGGTTGCTATGGAGGCAGCCGAATTTGGGTCCGGTGAATGTGTGGGGGGGAACAGGCGGTGGATGCTAGGGGGGAGGGGCATGGCGGAGGGAGGCGTGTGTGTATTTGGGGAAGGGGGGGAAGGGAGGGGGGGTGTGGTGCCATGGCAACATATATATATATATCAATTATGTGTGTGTGATCACAATAGCATAAGGTAGGAGACTCATTCAGAGGAAGGGGAAATTGCCAAAATATGTGTGGACTTTGAGTAAACTAGGAATCACTGTGAGACTGATTGATGCTCGCCCACAGACCCATAGGAAGACTGGGATGCTGTACTGCTACATCCTGCATGTTGCTTGCTACTGCGTGTGGGGGTGGACAGTACACGCTCGCAAGCAGATAGTATGAACAGATGCCACACACTTGGTTCAATGATGTCTTTGTGTCGTTTTAAATCAGTTTACTTACAGCCAACACGTTAGTGTTGAGTGTTCGACCGCGAGGAAGGGAAAAGGTGTGAAACATCTTAAAATAAACCGGGAGCGGTGCTCCCTCTTTCTCTCTCTCTCTGTCTCTCCCTCCCTCTCTCTGTCTCTCCCTCCCTCTCTGTCTGTCTCTCTCTCTCTTTCCCCACTTCCATATCAAATCTCTCCATCCGTCTATACTGGCTCCTTAATTAAAAAGTTGACACGGCGGTACACCAGCGCATTAGCGCCTGGTTTACACCCGGGGTCCCGGCTGCCAGGGCCCCTCCGCCTCGTCTGCCGGGCGGGGCTGGAGCCCTGTCCCTGCCGGGGTCCCTGCCACCCCGGAGGCCCCCGGGGGACAGGCTCCTGCTCTCTGAAGAGCCGTCTTAGAACTCTCCCTCGACAGGACTCTCTCTCCGAGGTGAGGATAATAGTAATAATAAGAAGAATGATAATAATAATAATAATAACAAAAGCACATAATGAATGTATGAAGAAGGCCCCACAATGCTGTTAGGGAGAACAACCCCTACTGTGGTAGAAAGCCTTCCCTGGCAATGCCCCCCCCCCCCTCCGCCCCTGCCCCCCTCCCCCGCGCCCCCCCCCCCCCCCCCACAAAAAAGAGCCTGCCTGGAAGAGGGAACACCCTGCCAAGAAAACGCGACCCCCTACCGCCTCGTCTGGTCTCGCACACCAGACTCCCATCATACCACCACCACCACCACCACCACCAATCACGTAAAACACACAAAACAACTTCTCGCCGACAAAGATTTAAACAACCCCTCACTGCCCCTCATCTTACTGGTTAGTCTGTGTCCCCGTCCCACCTGCTCAACCCCCCTCCCACCCCACCACCATTACCACCCCCCACCGCCACCACCACCCACACACTAAACATTCATACGTACACACCACAGAGCCACCAACCCCCCAGACTCATCCTGTTATCTAAACAAGCGTCGTCCCCCACCACAGCGTCAGTGGCGGCCTTTCTCCCGGGGTGAAAAAGAGAGACTCTCCTGTTCGCACATGAATGGGCCCTTTTGACGAGCGCGGGCCCTTTTTTACTTCCTCGTTTATTTATCGTCCCTGCTTTTTTTTTTCTTCTTCTTCTTCTTCTTCTTCTCTAATCGTCATTGAGTGGACGACTTGACAACTCGACAACCGCCCACCCCCCCCCCTTCCAATCAAATCCTTGTACTTCTGCTTTGCACTGCTCTCCCCTTCTTCACCGGTGCATGCTCGCACACAGACGCACACGCATATTCTGCCTTTCACGCCGCCCCCCCCCCCCCCCCCTCCACCCCCCACCTCCCCCGACGATCCATTCCAGTCCCATGTCGTTCCCTATCCTGTTTCATCCTGCTTTCTTCTCCCCGTCTAGTGTCCTAGATCTGTGTCCAAACTGATTTGAAGCTTACTCGCTTACACGGACGCATGCCAAATGTGATTCTCTGCATTCTGTTGTGCTTCCTGGCTAGCGAGCTCCCCTCCACCCCTCCACACCCCCCCCCCCCACCCCACCCTTGCGCCTCCTATAAACCGCTCTCCTTCTCACGGTGTAACGAACACCAAACGATGCCCTTATGAAGGTTGTCTTTCATGTCTTTCAAGGAGAGGGAAGCGCAAAGGCCTGGCGAGAACAAAAAGACCTACGGAAGGTTCCGGCAGGAAACCGACACCGATGCATCAGCTGCATGGTAGTCGTTAGGAGAAGTCCTTTCTCGACTGCTTTCTCAACTTCTAAAACAGCAACGATTACTTTGCGGTTGCGACTGTTCGTTTTGCAACATACAGAGAGAGAGAGAGAGAGAGAGAGAGAGAGAGAGAGAGAGAGAGAGAGAGAGAGAGAGAGAGAGAGAGAGAGAGAGAGAGAGAGAGACAGAGAGAGAGAGAGAGAGAGAGAGAGAGAGAGAGAGAGAGAGAGAGAGAGAGAGAGAGAGAAACACAAACTAATATTTCCATGAAAAGGACACATTGGACAAAGAAACAACTCGATTTTGACCAAAGTAAAGCGAAGGCAAGGCTCAAAACAAAGTAGTCACAGTGAAGGCACAAGGCTGAACTTTGTTCGAAATGGCTTTTTAAAACGTAAACGCTTCAGACCACCGGTTCAAATACATTTTTGAAGGACTGAAAACAGGAGTCCGGGGTGCTAATGAGTCTTCAGGAGGGCATTCATTTCAACCGTAAAGAGGAAGAAAAGAAGAGGAGAACGAGGAAGAAAGAACGAACAGAAAATAAAAGAAAGAGAGGATCAGAAGGAGGAGGGTTGGCAGGGACAGTGTGTGAACACTTGGCATCTTCCACAGAAAGCGATTGCGAGTTGCCAAAAACGACCGCCGACACAACTAGTATTTTTTTTTCTCGCCATTATTCGTCATCACAATCCCTCCTCGCCTTAAACTAGCCTACTTAAAAATCCTTTCTTTTTTCAAACGGTTGAAAAAAAAAAAAAAAACGGTTTTCTATTCTTCGGCCACAATATTTTAAACATTTGTCCAGAAAAGCAGACCATTTTTAAAATAAATTATATTGTCATTCTTATGTTTACTAAACACGAGGCTATAACTGTCCAATTCCGTGAGAGTTTGTCTGGGCGCGAGATGATTATCTTGCTAACCGTAGCTATGGTGAATAGCATTAGCGGCGCCAACCGCCCAGGCCTCGCGCTGAGAAAAGCCCAGGGATGGGGCCTTGTTCCCTGGATCAAATCTGTCCCTGGCTGGCCTTGCCTGGAGCAGATCTCAGCCTCCCTCCTCCTCCTGGCTCTCTGAGGTTGGGGGAACCCTCCTGTGTGGGTATATGGTTTTTGGGGACAGACCCATTTCATGCTTGGCGCCGGTACAAAAGCCTGAAAAGAGACCAGCCACTGGGAAGACACAGTATTAATACAGACAATACAACCACCTCGCTGGTTTGGAATCCTCTCTCTCTTTTCTCAATTACTTCTTTCTTCTTACTTTTCCCTGTTTCATCCCAGCCCTTCCCTCCCCCCCACACTCTTTTTCTCTCCCTCAATCTGTTTCCAAATAAAAACCCCAAAAGACCCACTCAACAGTAGCAGGAGAGGCAGGTTATAACACTGTGTGCTCAGGGAGGCCTCCGCCCACATATTTAACCACTGTTCATTTGCTTAAACTAATGACGTTTTTTTTGGTTCATAATATTGTAGGCACTAGGTAAATAACAAGAATTACACAAATAAATGTATCTTTTTTTCTGTTAGCTGGAATGACACAATGGCTTTCATGCCCACAGCATAGTCGTTTTCATTACATTATTTACAATTATATTAAAATGTTCACAGTATCAAGAAAAATATTTAAGAAATCCATATTTTCATTACGCGTAATATACCTAATTACTAATAATAATTAATACAAATTATAGGCCTTTTTAAATTTATTTTTTACCTATGATTTAGAAACTTTAGACCCATTTCTCTTCCAGAGCAAAGTAATTGACGTGACCACAACTTTGGGGAAATATAAATTACAATGCTAACAAGGTGACTATAATTCAAAATATTTTATTAGGCTGAATAACATTCATTGAGGAGGGAAGTGGTATCAGTAATGACGAAAACATGTGCGGCCCTTTTTTAAGACATCGAAATCAGATCCTTCTCTTCCTTCGTGAATTTTCAGAAACAAGGGCCCGTAAAAACATCAGCCGCCATTTCTGAACGGATCACCAGGATCCTGTTCTCAAAACACACCGTATCCAAGGACGGGGAGTGCACTTGTCTTTTTTCAATCAATGCCCCCCCCCACCCCCTTCTCTACCCCTTTTAGACTGAAGGGTCTTCTGAGGAGAGCCAGGAAGGGCTCTGACAGAGAAGAGGAACGAGGAAAACGGACAAACTGAACAAACTGCTTTTCGTTTGTCCTCTGTCACGACTACAGAGTCCCGATTTCACGGGAATAATCTGTTCACCATCCATCTCCAGCACCAGAACTCCTCACACAGAGAAATGGGGATGGGGGTAGACTAGAAAACGATCACGCTCTCTCTTTCTCTCTCTCTCTCTTTCTCTCTCGCGCGCACGCTTTTTTCTAGACTTTGAGACAAAGAAAACGAGGCTTATGATCGTTATGTAAAAACCAAAGAGGAGAGAAAACCGTTTTTTGGGGACAAAGGCTTCGCTTCATTGCCTAGCACAGCGTGCCAATCTCTACTGGTCATTTTATCTGGGTCCCAAACACAACAACAAGCACACTGACACGACGACCAGCCATTTCTAATCTTTCTCTGGAGCCTGCCGTGTTCTCTCGGTGGAATTAATGGAGCCTCACTTGTCTTGGCCTGGTCTATGTCTGTGTTTCTGTGTGTGTGTGTGTGTGTGTGCGCGTGTAGCACGACAGGGCTTTGGCCGGCCCGACGCGGTTCGCTCTCCAAAAGCCCAGACTTTCTTCCCAAGCCAAGAACAGTCTGAGAAAACTCTCTCTCCAACGTTGAGGTGTCTCCCTTTCCCCTTCTCCATTATGACCCCGCAGCTCTCTCTCTCTCTCTCTCTCTCTCTCTCTCTCTCTCTGTCTCTCTCTCTGTCTCTCTCTGTGTCTCTCTCTCTGTCTCTCTCTCTCCAGGGCTGCCTAGCGACAGCGGTCGCCTCTGTGCGACGCCGTTGGCCCTCGTAGGACACCGTCTCCCGAGAGAGCGGGGGAGCACCGGCGGGAAGGGTTAGCCGTGGCGTGGCCGCGTTCCCACAGGCGCCCGTCGCTCTCCCTTCCCTCCCCCCCCCCCCGCCCCCCCCCACCCCCCCCCACCCCCCCTTGTCGTTTTCTCTCATTTCATCAAAACCCAATAAAACCCAAACGCTTACATCACCCGACTCCGCTCCGGTCCCCCCCTCGTGATGTCATGGGAGCCGGGGACACTCCCGATCCAGGAAGTCATTAACAACAGATTATCTTCACGGGGCGGGGGGGGGGGGGGGAGGCGGGGGGGGGGGGAACAGCGACGGCCGGAGATGGGGGGGGAGACGAGATGGGAGAGACCCTGAACGGCACGAGCCTGGTGGATCCATCGAAGGTGGACGTCGGGGGTCCGAACACGTCCGGGCTCGTTCGTCAAGTGGAACTCCGGGGGAACCTGACAGCGTGGGTCTCGACCTCGAAAGACACGACGCGGCGTTTCCTTCATAAATCACGACGGCTCGGGGAGGACGGGTGCGCGAATGGGTTGGGGTTTGGGAATCCCTTCTGTGGTCAGTTTTGGACGGAGGGCCGTTCTCTTTGACTGTAATAGAGGCAGAAGAGGAGGACGAGGAGGAGGCGGAGGGAGAGAGAGAGAGGAATAGAGTGTCTGGCACCATCCGGCTCAAGACTGGAGAGGTCATGGCAGAAATGGCACCAGGAACACATTTCACACCTCCCTCTGAGTGACTTCAAATTTCCTGTGCTGCGCTCGGAATTGGAACCACATTTGAAACATCTTTTAATAATAATACTTAGGGTCCAAAAAGTGTAGACAGTCCAAAATATGACTAAAACCAGTCAAATTGGACAGACAAAATGCTCTTGAGTATTTTCGGACCATAAATAAACTTTAAATTTAAATGACCTCAGAAAAACATATAAATGTCATACCTTGGCATTGCTAATGAGAGTATTATTCCGAGGTCAGGTTGTAGATCTAATTCTACTGTAGCTGTAAGCCCGGGAACCTGGTTGCCACAAGCAACCTGGAGAGGTGTTCTGGCAGGCTTCTAGCACTTTCTCAAAAACGATCTCTGCGTCGGGCACCACCCCGCCCTCTGTGCTGCGATACAAACACTCAGAAATGACGCGCCGTGTCCTCTGTCCTCTCACGCCGCGTGAATCGCTTTGTTCCTGGTGATGTTTATCTGTTTGGTTGTTTGTTTGTTGGTTCAGCCTCTGATGCTTCAAAACTGCAAAAGGATGGATGGGGGAGGGGGGGGCTATATTGGGGCTGCAGTGTGAAAAGGCAGGCAGCGTGGTCGTGGCCTGTTCTACTACACTACGCTGTTGTGTCTTCTCAACAGAGAGGCTTGTATGAGCTGCAGACAGACAGAGAGAGCGAGAAAGGCAGAGAGAAATAAAGAAACAGAGAGAGAGAGAGAGACATAGAGAGAGAGAGAGACATAGAGAGAGAGAGAGAGAGAGAGAGACATAGAGAGAGACATAGAGAGAGACATAGAGAGAGAGAGAGATCTGGCTGGCTGCTGAGCGAGGCCCAGTTTCCCCGCGGCAGCTTTTGCCGCTCGCTCCGCCGCCGTTCACACAACGCGAGACATCTTCCCACACCAAAGGGGCTGTGGCTCTGCCAACCCAGAACAATCGCCATGGCAGCCCCCTTTGCTTTCTATCTCTCTCTCACTCTCTCTCTCTCTCTCTCTCTCTCTCTCTCTCTCTCTCTCTGACATAAACAAAAGGAGAGCGGGGGAGCTCTACCTCTGTCAGGCCAACAATGAGGCCTGATGTTTGAGAGAGACAAAACACAAGTGTGTTTAGAGAGACGTCAAGAAGAAAATAAATATGAAACAAAAAGTGAACCCAAACCAAAACAAACAAAACGAGCATGCCTGCTCATTCAGGGCACAAAGATGGCGAGACCGCCGACGAGCGCACGCACACACGAGCGCTCGAGGCACAACGATGGCCAAAGTGCCAATGAGGTAACACGCAGGCACACACACACACACACCTCTCTAACAGCCAATACCAGAGTAAATAGGGGTAAATGAGCGCTAAGCAGAGAGGAGGAGCAGCCCTGGGCCCCGGGCTGGACGGAGCCGCGGCTCTTTGGAGGCAGATGAAAGC
>NC_140381.1:8407500-8445000 GCF_054491055.1 Hypomesus nipponensis
AAGGCAAAGTCCAGAGGATATAAATTTCACATGCACCAATCCAGACAGCCCCCGCCCCCTTTAACCCCCCCCCCCCCTGCCCCCCACAACCCCCCTTCCCACCATGTCCTCCCCCTGCCCTGCTTCCGTCACCAGCACGGTCACCGCAGCCTCGTCGAACCAGCACCGCTCTATCACTGCGTCTCCCCCTCCACAGCCAGCTGCCCCCTCCTCCCCCTTCCCTTTCCCCTCCCCACCACCCTCACCCCTCTCTCTCTCCCTCTCTCTCTCTCGCTCTCCGCTCGCGTTACACCACCTTGGCACGGGATGGCATGAGAAAACACAGGCCCAAAATCCCACTAGACCCTCAGACCAGCAGCTGCTCCTGCATCCAGCACACAAACAAAGAGAGCAGGAGGAAAGAACCCGGTTACCCTCCTCCCCCCTCGCCCTCCCCCATCCTTCTCCTCCTTCCCTACCTCCCCCCCACTACCCCCCCCCCCTCCTCCTCTTCCTCCTCCTCCTCCCCGAAAGAGAGAAAGCACACCATCCAAAAACATGCTCTCCTGTTTCAAAATGCACTCTGGCGTCCAAACCGGACCGTCGCTTCACTTGGTCTGTTGCGCTCGTGCTAGACAGCGGGGCACGGGGAGAAGAGCACATTCAAAGTTTGTGTTTGGGGAAGAAGAAAAGAAACAAAAATGGAGGGACGCTCCAGATCGTTTTCAAGGGAAAAGGTCTGATGGACGGTGGGGACCTAGGCTAACCGACCGGGGGGGGGCGAATTTGGGGTTGTGTGCGAATGGAGCCTGTTAAGAACGGTGCATGTGAAGCTCTTTGTGAACAAGCGCGGGCATATGAAACCCTACACAAGCCGCGTTTACCACTAGACTAAAAGCATCATTTCTTCTGCAGCAGAAAAAATGCTAATCTCTTCTGCACTATGGGGGGGAAAGGGGGAAATATGATACCCTTTAATTGCTCGAGCATCATATTGCATCGTGAACATTTCCGATACTTTGCTTGAGGACTGACATACTGCAGAGTGCTTTTGAAACATATGTACGTATATTCAGTTGTACAGGTAAAACTGCAGGGAAATACTGATTGGTCAGTGAGCATGGGTGCCTTGGCAACCACTCTTTCCTGCTCTCTCATTGGCTGACCCCAGTGACCT
Organism: Hypomesus nipponensis; assembly: GCF_054491055.1. Taxonomy (NCBI): domain Eukaryota; kingdom Metazoa; phylum Chordata; class Actinopteri; order Osmeriformes; family Osmeridae; genus Hypomesus; species Hypomesus nipponensis. The sequence continues at coordinate 8,408,657 of NC_140381.1, forward strand.
CAGGAGAAATAAGTGTGCCCACCGCTCCATAGGACAGATATCCAGGACATGAAGCATACCTAGGGTTCACGGGGGGGGGGGGGGGGCGGGGGGGGGGGGCACTTAATGCATTTTAAACACACCGTATATCATTTGTTTGGATGTAAAAAAAAAATAATTAAAAAAAACACTCTGGACTAGGAACATATAATCATCACAGTGGGTGATAATTTAAAATACTATCAATCTTCTCTGTCACAAAAGACAGTGATGCAGTTGCAAATTTCAGACTCCCACTAAATGACATGAAATTAGACGACCTGGGCCAGAGACATCGTCAAACCGGGGCGCGACAACCGTGTAGGGTCCCCTGGCAGACGACGGCCCCATTTGATTCAACGGCCCCAGCCCCTGCTGTGTGATGGAGCCATACTCTGTGAACACCCCTACAAAGGCCACAGTCTTCTGGTTGGCTCCCAGGGCACACCCGACCCCCCCAAGCCCAGCCTGGTGTCTCTGCCTCCCCCTGCAGAGAAGCCTCGGCCCAGCCTGGCTGGGGCTCACAGCTCTCAGGGCTGCGGGGCTGCTGGAGAGGCTACAGCCTGGAGCCCAATCTGGACCGGCCAGGACTAATCACACATGCTAATACACACTCGCACGGCGCATCTGAGCGGGAGAGCAGCGCCGTGACTGGGATGGGGAAATTGTATGGGCACAACAAGTCGAGGATATGAAATTACAGAGACGGGTGGAGGAGGTGGAGGAGGAGGAGAGAGAGACAGAGAGAGATACAGAAAGAGAGCGAGAGAGACAGCGAGCGAGAGCGAGAGAGCGAGAGAACGTTTGCATAAGAAATTATAAATAATACGTGAGGTGTGTCTCTATGACCCAGTTATAAGGGGGATTTTAATATGTGTTAATTAATAGGCAAAATGCACTGAAAGTAATGGCCACTGTGAGGAACAGTTTTGGGACTTCATGTAAATACTTTTTGTGACAAATTTCATAATCACAATGGGGCTCGTAAAATAACTAAGTAAAGTAAGATTTGTCTCAAACAACGTTTTGCATATTCTTTATATACTCTTTAAAGTATAGGTCCTACATTTGATAATAATGTATGCCATTCAGTAATGGTATTCATAGATCATTTTACAGGTTTGGAAAGTTAATTTTGAGTAATGTGTATTACTCCATACATACATCAATGCTCTTTCAAAATAAAATATTATGTTTCAGTAAATCCATGAATTCTTGCCTTCAGATTTGTCAATTTAATCTGCACCATGTTAGCCTGTTATTACCAGTTATCCTATTGGGATACAATTCTCAAATACGCCTGTGTAAGTAGATTACAATTCGTAAAGAGGCATTCCCAGTAACATGTGGCACGTACTACTAAATATAGGCAATTTATATACATTTTATATAATACATAAGTAGCCTATAACATATTTGTAGAAAACAGGAAAGCATGACAGGGCAGAAGTGCAGCTCGGCCTCCTGTTACAAGGCCTGTTAATCTGGGCCTTTAGTTGCCTAACCTAAGTAGATATCTTAATTTGGCAATATGTGAATTTAAAACTAATCTTATCTTTAACTGCCAAACTGTTTTGTTCAAACGGTTAACTTTGTCGGTCATGATTTGAGATGGACTCGTGTATCCTCTGCTTTAGCTTTCCTGAAAACAGAAAAGATTTCCCTGTGAGAGATTAAGAGTGAAGCCAGCTATGGTTCTAAGAAGAACTGCGGGAAAATACTTGGAATAGTGGGCTATAGTGCATAAAACAACTGCCAAAAGCAGACAAAGGAAAGAACGGTAGCCTAACATTTAGGCCTATACCCTGGCATCGGCTAGAGCCACACACATTGTCCATTTAAATAACCCGTCAGCAATCGGCTATATAGCTCTCGGTGGTCTATTATTATGTTTCTATAACATAGTAAACTATAGGTATGCTTTTCAGAAAGCTAGATAGCCTAACATGCGCGGTAATTGCACAAAATAACCCAGGCAATATTTGTAATGAACATTAGCCTAAATCAGACTTCAACCAGGCCGCACAGGTCACGGCTGAACTTTGTTGCCTTGATATTAAAGAGAAGACTAACAATTGCATGCGGTGGTAAAACTATAGCCTATAGTGACAAATTGGCTACAGACATCATTGCAATAAATATCACATTCAAAAAGAAAATGCAAATGTATTCCCAAAAAACAAACGGATCAGTCATGCCATTGCGAATTAGGCTATGGCCTACGACGCCTTACATAACAAAAAAAGACGGGTCTATTTAGTAGGCTAAATTGCAGGCAATGGCTAAAATAAAAGCTTTCTCAAGTATTCAGGCTATACATTCAAGTGTCTCTTTATCTTAAAAGGACCACGTATCCTACCTGAAGAGGCTGCCAAGAGTCTTTTAGAAAGCCAAGGAGCAGGTATAGCCTAGATGAAAAAGACACTCAGCACAAAATATATTTGCGGTGCCAAGATTTACAACAGGCACAAAATAAAAATAAAAACCTTGCCGAAGGGGAAAATTACTCCTTGCTGTGGGGAGCAGTAAATTATAATCTCTTCCAGGAGAGTCTATTGCTGTGGCCGCTCTTTTGCTGTCTCTGTTAGAATAGTTTTGTACGGCGGCATTTCTCGGGCTACTTCTCTCCTCACTTGTTGTATTTCACGTAGTCATCTGGTAAAACAGGCAAAGCGTCGCGCTTCTCAAACAGGTCCAAATGGCGCGATACTCTGCGTTATCGACAGGCGCTAGGATCGGGCAGTTCTACTCACACTAATTGCAGCCAAATAGGTCAGTTATTTGTCACAGTCACACACAAGGAAAATTCATTTTTTTCTGCCTAATTTAAATAGCCAAAATGCATGTGCGTCTAAAATAGCTTACTGTAGCCTATACTGTTTTATACTGTGAATCCAAACGTACCGTCTCAGACACAAAATTAGGCCAATAGGCCTTTGGCTGATTTTGAGAAGGCTTATGATGGACAATTTATAAATCACTGGTTACTTACATCATGAAATAAATTGCCTTTATTTGCTGGATATGGTCAGCATTACTAAGAAAGAGATGTAAGCACAATGTATCTTCATGCTGGTATGTTACAATGGACAAAAGGAGCGCTAATGCTGTGAGTCACTAAATTTCACTTGATCGTACAGGCACGGTTGCGTCTACGGGAATCTTTATAACCAAATTGGCACAAGAATTCCCAGCACCAACGCTACAGACTGAGGTATTGAATCACATTTTCGTGGTGAAACTAGACTAATTATAAAAATAAAAACTACCATGGTAAGATATCCTAAATCCAGAGTTGATGTTTTTAGGCTACGTGATTGAACACATTTGCCATTATTGTTAGTCAGTCATAATTTCGTTGAAATGACAAGAACTTTCCTGCTGATCTCAATTAAGGGTCATAAGGTTGATGAAATTATTACATTTCCGAGCACCAGTGAAAATATTTCATATTTCCTAAATCAGTTTAGACTAAAACATTTGTTCATTATACTTAGAATATAAAGGTTTAGGCTAATAAGGAAAAAATCATGACAAAAAGAAGAGCTGGCCTCACTAAGAAATGTTAGCCTGAAGTCTCCTGAAATAACATACATTTTACTGAACAAGTTCCTTTCAAAATATACCCATATGGTCTACTTAAATAAATTCTACATGCAAGATGATAAGGTTAAATTATTCATATCTTAAGCATATTCCTTATTTTCAATTTCAAACTGTTTTTAACCTAGTAGCCTTCCACTTTATCATTGAATTTAGAGTCTGCAAATGGTTAATGGTACAGTTTTCAATTTCACAAAATGATATAATTTATATTAAGAAAGTAAAATGCCCACATTGCACATAAATGCCAACAAAAACAACAATAGCCTAATAATAACAACAACAATACTACTAATAATACTATTTAACCGATACATCTATAAATATAATAATAACAATAATAAAATGTAAAGCAGAAATCTAGGTATATATTCTGCATTCTTTTTTAGATCCTTTCATGGTTACTTCATGTAACAACTCACAGACAATAATTGGGTAATAAAACACTTGGGCCTACTTTAAGGACAGATAATATCTACAAAATAATCCACCTGTTTAGAAAATACTTATTTCCATCACGTTTTACAAAATTCTGTAACAGGTAATTCCGTAGACCAAATTGTTACACCAAATAAAGCGGTGTTCTTTTGAACTGCTTAATTTGAACATTTTAGAAGGCCCAAAAGGCAGATGACAGAGTAACTGAGAGCTTGTGATCCAGGAAAGCCAAAGAACACGAGCGCATCGGTCAATTGTGCCACACGGCTGGATACCGGAGGACAACTTTGACATCTGGTCCATAAAATCAGCTATTGACAGGTACTATGATGTCAGGGAAAGAGTGAGAGAGATTTGAGCCACGGAGCTACTTTCCGTGTGTGTGTGCGTGAATCTTGCAGCTGGGTGCCTGTCTGTGCTGTCATTTAAATGATTTGTGTAACGGTTTCTAAAAGCGTTTGAGGCCTTGCATAAGAATCCAGTAAAAAAAAAAAAATCCCTACTCCTTTGCTCCTAAACTTTGCACAAAACAGGAACTCTCTGCCTTCATATGCAGCACAGGCATACTGCCATTTTAGGCTCTGTGTAAAAGGGGAAAAAAAGGTTTTAGACTCAGCCAAGTTTCCAAGTTTTCTTCCCAGGAGGAGTGCAGGAAAAGCAAGGTGCACAGGACAGGCCAACTGTGGTTAGAACACCCTGCTATTAACGAGTGATGGGTTTGCAACCTCACACGACTCATATGGTTGTAAACTGTTGTAAACTGTAGTAAAAAATTGAAAATGAAAATGGCCATTTCGAGTCAGATACACTTTTTATATAAGACTGTAAGGCAGACTTTCTTACAATGTATCTGTTTTTCTCACTTTCCCTCCCACTCTATATATATTTATCTCTCCCACTCTCTCTCTCACACACACACACACACACACACACACACACACACACACACACACACACACACACACACACACACACACACTCGTCATTCTACGTCCCTTAAAATGCTCCCCTCCCTTTTCGGCCGGTCGTTTCATGCTATTCCCGGAGTTTGGAGAAGAAGAAAAAAAAAAGAAAAAAAAGAAAACACTTTCCCCTAGCGAGGGAGATTGATGTTTAAAGTGCGTTTGTGCATCGTTTGTAATTATCCCTGTTTACACACTGACGTGTTACTATGTGTGAAAGTCTGGAAGCCATTTGCGGCCGAGGCTGAGTGTGCTGTAAACGGCTCCAGAGAAACAGGGAACAAGGACCTGCCTCCTCCTACTACTGTGAACTACATATCCCATGGTGCACGGCAGGAGCACACCGAGCAAACACAAGATATGGTTGGAAGCGCAGATGACATGATCTCTCTTCTTAATGATGTGTGCTTGTGTACAAATGACTTTGCACACACCCTAAAATGCGGGATGTGTGTGTGTAAGTGCGAGTGTATGTGTACGCATAAATATGAGGATGTACATTTTTGATAAGAAGTAGTTATACACCCACCCCCTTAACTCTTATTGCACCCTTCCTCTGTCCGCTAGAGTAGAAGTGAATGCAGCCTTCTCCACTCCTGTAAAGGTCAAGTGGGCAGTACGGGATGCTCAGGGCTACTGTGTGTGTCTGTGTGTGTGTGTGTGTGTGTGTGGGCACGGTGACTACAGGGCATGGAACAGACTGACAGCTTCCTGCCAAACGAGGCCGGCACTTGTCCGTCTCGCACTCTGAACCTGTGTCCAGTGTGCAGTGTGCATGAAACACACACACACACACGTACACAAAAAGGGGGCGAGGGCAAGGCTGGATTTAAACCTCGTTAAAGAATAAAGCAGGAATCAAGCAGATAATCAAACCCGATATTTCCCCTTCTCAAACGCGGCTCTGGCACACACCGCGGGGCTGCTTGGGCCCACAACAAGGGACGCACTATTGAGAGAGAGAGAGAGAGAGTTCCCCCTTCTCCCTCTCTTTTATTCTTCCTCGGTCCTCCCTCTCTCGGTCGGCGAGGCGAGATGCCAACCCTTCCCCACAGCCGGGCATCATGCCCTCGGCCTTTATGCAAATGCCTCGCCACCAGCCCAACTCACACATTCCCTCTGTGTGCAGCCCCCCCCCCCCCCCACCCCCCAACGTTTCTTTCTCTCTTGCCCCTGGTCTGCAGACGCTCTCTCCCTTGCCCTTTCTCGCCGTCCAACTGTCCCTTGGTTCCCGCACTCTCTCTTTCTCTCTCTCTCTCTCTCTCTCTCTCTCTCTCTCTCTCTCTCTCTCTCTCTCTCTCTCTCTCTCTCTCTCTTCGCCTGCCATGTCTCTCGCCCCCTTCTCAATCTCCTTTCTCTTGCCCTCCCCACTCCTCAGCTCCCTGCCTTTCTCACGCGCGGCCGCGCCGACAGCTTGACTCGACTAGATTTCGAATTGTACACTCATTCATTGGCTATCCTGCCAAACAGACAAGTGAAGACACTCCCTATTACGTTCCTGGGTCCCAAGGCTATCACACACACACACACACACACCACACACACACACACCACACACCGCTACTAGGCACACACTACCCTAGCAGCTCATTTGACTATAGGTAGTATCCATAGTTTTGCATCAACAGCCCTTGTTTGCCTCACAGGGAGTGTGTTATTCCCAGGAACAGAAATCCTCCCAAAGCTTAATACGACTAATGACCGCAGGTTAAAATGCTGTCTGTCTCACAGTTCTCACACTGTGACAGGATGAGTGGAAAAATATAGTGCTTGACTGTCACTACGAAGAGCACTTGCAGTCGGCTATCACTCATTCAACGCCTGTCGGAACTTGTTTGGGTGTGTGTGTGTGTGTGTGCTAAGGCTCGCCCTGGGTCCGGTTGGCAGTATCGGGGTTAAAGGGTGCCCGCTCTGGGTGGCCCCTCGGTAGGGGGGGAGGGGGGGGGGGCACAGTGCCTGGGTGCCTGCAAACAGACAATGAGGGGGCGAGGGGGCTCCTGACACAGCTCACAGGACACGGGCACACACGTACACACACACATACACACACACACTGAAACGGAAACATACAGTACACGATAACGTATCTCGTATCACACAACGATAAAAAAAGAAATCCTGTTTTCTTCTAAAAAAACATCCCAACTCGTTCCTGTGTCTTTCTCCCTCCAACAGGACCCCGCCCTCTTCCCCCCCCACCCCCCCCCCCCCCTTTGTGAGTAACTCTCCAGAGCTAGAGCAGCAGCGGGTCTTGAGGGATGAAGGCTAGCGCGGTCGGCTAGCTCGTGTGGTTAGCGCGGTCGGCTAAACATCGGCCTTCTTGCGCATACTTACCCTCCCTCCCTCCCCCCGACCCCAGAGGGGCCAGAACTACCGGTGCAAGGGAGGGAAACCTGAGAAGAACGAGCGAACCCACAAACAGACTGCCGTTCACGGGCAGAGACGGCCTGGCGACGGGGACCACAGACTACTACGGATATCATCCTGCCGGGTTTGTGTCATGGCGCACGGGGCGGGTATGGCCGCTCCAGTGCAGCCTGCTAACAGGGCACTGAACATAGTGTGATCTGAGAGTTCAGAGCAGCGGGGAGCTGGATGGGGGGAGTCTCAGCACGAGCTGCCACGTCAGACGACGCGTGAGGCTCCTTGGCTGTCAGTCAGCACATAAAAACACACAGGGGGAGGAGAGCTGAGGTGGGGGGTGGGAATGAGCGAGGGAGGGAGCGAGCGAGGGAGGGAGGGAGGGAGGGAGGGAGGGAGGGAGGGAGGGAGGGAGGGAGGGAGGGAGGGAGGGAGGGAGGGAGGGAGGGAGGGAGGGAGGGAGGGAGGGAGGGAGGGAGGGAGGGAGGGAGGGAGGGAGGGGGGAGGAAGAGGGAGTGAGGAGGAGGGCTGACGCTGGGGCCTGTAGAGAAGCGGAGCAGGAGCCAGACCCTGACACCTCCGTCTCTCTCTGTGGTCACGGTGGAGAGTCGTCCCCATGGAGACTCTTCACCGCCGGCAACAACAACAACAACATGCTCCCCTGGCTGTGGCTCCGCTACGACAACCCCGGTCATGGATGAGACGGCGGTCTGGGTTTGAGGTTCGCGTGCAGAATCAACTCCAGATTCTGTTGACTGTTCCGAAGCCTTTCTTTAGCGGTTGGCTGACGGGCTCACAACACACACCCCGCGCTCCTCTCATAAGACACACTCTGCGCTTATTATACAATATATATATATATTATAGGTATGTCTACATATGTATAGTTATGGAATAGTATAGCCTGATATATATAATATTTATAGATGTATCTATCTACGGTGTATATATAAACTGTGTGTATATATGTATATATATACAAATATATATTGTTTTAATTACGTAACAGACCATGCCTCGAAAAAAACTGCCATGGAAAGTAGAAACAGCAAATATCGAGTCAAGCTCGGGGCTCAAGCTCAGTATCCAAATCCAGATGTCAAATGCAAAAAAAAAAACGGGATTTTACCTACTCCTCCCAATTACGGGAGTTCAATTAATATTGAACACGACTGTTGTGGTGTGTACTGTTTTAGCAAGGTTTCGCGGCAGGGGGTGGGGGAGTGGGGGGTTGGGGGTTCAAATCCAGTACATATGGGGGTGGGGCGGCGATGGGGGTGGTTGCATTTTACTGTCCGAGGGAGAAGGGGAAAAAGAAGAGGCACCCATCCAAAAGATGGAGTTTGATGGGCTGAGATGCTGCAAGACTGGGCCAATGCCCAGCTGCCTCTAAGTACTTTAATATGGTTATGATGCATTAACATTCCTCCACATCCCTAAAGAAATCCAATATGTGCATATCAACCGTTCTGGTCAGGGAGAGAGGCGAGGAAGGGAGAGGGGGGGGGGGGAGTAGTGTGGAGGGAAAGAATGAAGGAGACGAGGACGGAGAGTGGCGAAACAAGATGGAGGAACAGGTAGAGGTTTCAGGGGAGGCGAGGCGGGAAAGCTGTGGAACCGTCCTGGTGAATGACATTCCGAAAATTGGATAATGACTTGCAAATGGAAAGGCAAGTAGCGCAGATAGCAGACTGTGATGCTTTTAGGGAGGGAAGGGAGGATGTTAGCAAAGTGGCTTTAAGTTCACTAAATCCTACATATCCCAGATAAGGCCAATGGTCTTCCTGAGTACAAGCGATGCACAGAAAAAGAAAAAAGATGACACCACGACAGACAGAGAGAGAGAGAGGGAGAGTTAAGAGACTTTGCGGAGAGGCAAACAGATAGAGAGACAAGGAAAGAGAAAAAGCGAGGTAGAGAGACAAAAGAGAAAGCGCGCGCGAGAGAACTCGAGAGAGATACAGAGAGAAAGAGAGAGAGAGAGCGAGCGAGAGAGATAGAGAGTGAGTGAGAGAGAGAGAGAGAGAGTGACAGAGAGAGAGCGAGAGAGGGCATATTCTCTGTGAGCTCGTGTGAGCAGGGTGCCAAGCAGGGCCCTCCTGTACTGAGTGAATGAACCCAGAGAGGGAGAGCAGGGCGGGCCAGGGCGTCCTGTACTCTGGGCCGGGTCAGCATTCTCTCACCTGCGTGAAAGGCAGCCTGAACAAACACAGGCCATGCCATGAGTGTCCCTCCACATGCGTAATACAGAATCACACGCCAGTGCAGCTGCTCCTGCAGAACTGGACCCCCCACCCCTGTCCTGAAGGGGGAGGGGGGGGGTTTGGACTGCAGACAGGACACTGGCTTACTCAATCAAATATGCTTGGCACGGCATTTGGGGTGGTGGGGAGGAGGGGGGGGGGGGCTGTCGGTATCTCTGTCTCACACAGGTACACACGCACAGGTGCATGGGCGCGCGCACGTAAAAGGCCCTCGGAGGGAGCGCGCCCGTGTTATATAACGCAAACACGCACACATACATATCGTACAACACACACACACACACACACACACACAGAGGCAACTTTAGAGTCAACAAACCAGGCAGCCTTAAATCATCCTCTGTGCTGTTTGTTTAAAAGTGGTCAGGTTTTCACTTACAAAACCCCCGCAAGCCTCCATCGAAAATTCCCCCCTTTTTAGACTCGAGAGAGAACATTCAAACAGTATTAATTCCCCTTGCTGGGAAAAGGGACGGCCTTTTCCCGTAGCGATCCGTAACATCTGAATATAAAAATAAATACCCAAGCGGAGACGCAGACCCGAATGTGCGGCGGGGGTAGAAGAAAAAAAAACAAAAAAGAGAGAAACTGCCAGGAAGTTCTGTGTCGGCCATGTTTGTTTTTCCTCCATCCCTCTGAACGCTGGACTACATATTTCTCCATTTAGTCACTCTACAGCACGCTACACGCTACAGCCACGTCTTCCCTCTCTCCCTCTTCTCTTTTTCTTCTGCTCGCCCTCGCGCTCTCTCTCTCTCTCTTCCTCTTTCTGTATTTTCCCCTCCGTTTCCCCCCCTCTTCCTCTCTCTCTTCCTCTTTCTCCCCCCTTCCTATCCCCCCCCCCCACACACACACACACACACACACCCTTCGTACTCTCACTTTCTTTGCTAGCGACCCCGTGCCAGTTGACTCACCGCAGGCCAGGGGGAGGACGGCGAGAATGCTTAAATCAGCATCATTAGGCCGCTGTGTGTGTGTGTGTTCGCAACACACACACGTCTCCCGGAGCCAGGCGCACAGCCTCCCCTCCACCACAGAGGAGGCCTCCACTGCTGCTGCTCTGAGTCGATACACAGAAACATTTCACCAGAGCCCCACACACACACACACACACACACACCCATACATGCTGTACATACACGCGGTTGCACAAAAATACAGCACACGCGTGCGTGCGAACGCACACACACACACACACCCCACAAACCCACCAAGTGATCTGCTTGCCTGGCACAGCTGTAACCAACCGCCCCCCCCCCCCCCCCCCCCCCTTTCCACTTCCTGGTCCCCGAAACCATCCTTACCACAGTAACATGCTTTAACCCCATTCCAACTATAGGTGGAGAGGAGGGTACCAAACTCATTTAAACTGGGGGTGGGGTGTGCGTGCGTGTGTGTGTGTGTGTGTGTGTGTGTGTGTGTGTGGGAGGGGTTCCTAGGATGTTGCATGTGCGTTGAGGATTCAGGCCGGCGATCCAACCCAAACCGAGCCAGGACGGCGCCCGCTGCCATGACGAATCGCGGCTCCAGCTGGGTCTGTTTGCGGTGAGAGGCGTCTCCGCATCTGTGCGCCCTTCACCTCCGCCGCGCGCGCGCTGGCTAGCGAACGCCCCTCGGCGCATAGCGTGTCCGCCTCCGCACACATGGACATTGTCAAGCGGCCGCTACACGCAATGACATCATAATCATCCTCCTCGTCATGGTGACGGGAGCTGAGCGGGCCTCGCCGTGTCCGTTTATAATGAGCATTGCTATCGGGGCCTCGCTGAAGAGGCTGCGAGGACTGCGGGAAAAGAATGCTTCTCCCTTCCTATTGAGACCACACTGTGGATGTTTGGATGAGTGATGAAGCGATCTGGATTCCAATAAAGCTGTTGCCGACCGCCATCTTGACGCGCGACCTCGACATCCCGATCCAATGAGATTGCGCCCCCCCCCCCCCCCGTGAGCCCCGCCCTTGAGCGTCGCCGATGGGAGGCCTGAACTTGTACAAAGACAACCTATCTCTCTCTCCCGTCATCTCCCTCTCTTTCCTGCTCTTCATTCATCTCTCTTTCTTTCTCTCTCTCTCTCTCTCTCTCTCTCTCTCTCTTTCTCTCTCTCTCTGTCTGTACACAAAATAGGCCCGCGGCGTCACAGCGCCGTGAAACAAAGGCTGGTCTATCTAACCTGTCGGGCCTTGATTACTCTGGAAGGGCAACTGACGCGTTGGGCTAACACGAAAAGCCTGTTTCGCTCGCTACCCCCCTGGGGGGCCACAGCGCTCCTGTTTCGTTTCGCTGCAGCCACGAGGGAGCCTCCGTACCGGAACGATTCACTCGCCGCTGTGTTACTGCCGGGGGCCCGCGTCTCCCAAACATCGCAGGGAAATATTCACCAATTCACTTTGATTTCCATTTTTGATTTATGGGCGGGTGGGCGGGCGGGTGGGGGAGAATAATGGGGCTTTCGGTGTGTTGCAAGAGAGAGCAGGAGTCTGCTAAAGAGAGAGGATCTGCTGTGGCTGTGGTGAAGGAGCGCTGTTGGTCATGGCGTCGTAAAGGGGGCTGGACTGCAAACTGGGCGCAAAGGGCCCTCACTCTCTCTCTCTATCTCACTCCATCTCTCACTCTCTCTCTCACTCTCTCTCTCTCTTTCGGGGTGGTCTCTCTTTCTGTGAGACTGTGTAGTGCGCACGCACTCGCCAACTCTCGCTCATATGCGCGCAGACACGCACCCAAACACTCCAATCTTTCTCACACACACACGCCCAAACGCAATCTCTCACTCTCTCTCACACACACGTGCTTGCACACGCACACACACACACAACCTCCCTCCTGACAGGCCTCCCTACCCTGTGCGCGTGCTCCCAGCTGCAACGCCAGCCTAAGGTTCACCTGAGGTAAAGATATGGTATATTACGCAATGGCTTATAGATTTTTCCAGCATTGGCCCTGGTCCAGAGCCCTCCTCCAGATGCGAGCAGAGCAGCAAACTTTGTTCCATGGAGACTCACTCTGACTGACTGACTGACTGACTAGATGGCTGTCTGGCAGGTGGACTGACTGACAGGTTGACTGACTGGACACTGCTAACTGCACAGGGCTTACATACTACATAAGGGTTTAGAGAGAGGCTGTGTGTGTGCGGGCACTTATGTTCCTACGCAGCTGCAAACCAAACCTATTGTGATACTACACATACTGCTACTGTGGGCTACTGGGGTGTTCAGACGGGTGAGAAGTGTGTATGTGTGTGTAGGTGTGTGTGAGGGTGGTGGTGGTGGGGGGGGGGGGGGGGGGGGGTCTCTATATCGGTCCGTGTCTGTCTGACGTGCCGGCAGCATTACATGCTCCTGTCAACACCTTCTATGCGAAACCTTCCACTGACAGTCACACACATAAAAGTCTGCCGGGGCAGAAAATAAATGACCTTTGGTGCTGTGTCAACAGAGTGCCCCACACCAATTGATCCTGTTGACCCGAGATCTCCAGCTTTAGTCGCGGGGGGGCCGACCCTCTTTGGCTTCACCGGGGGGGGGGGAGTGGGGGTCCGTGTGGTCGTAAACGGGGATCCGACGGAGAGGGGGGACTGGTTCCCGGTGAACGTCTCGGCCCGGCCCCCCGGGGGGGGGGGGGGGCCCGCGCTCGAGGTCGCCCCTCCACTTTTAATTGGCCCTTGATGCTCGACGCTAGGGGCCGCATCCTCTCATTAACTATATCCATACGGCATGTGAGCTGTGTATGAATGCGTGCATGTGTAAAATCCTCTTTTGAGCGACTCCAAAGTAACTAAGAGCTTTAATTTCACGCTACGCTGCATTGTCCCATTCACTGGGTTCGCCCCGCGAAGAAGAAAGAGAGAGGGAGAGACAACCAAAAAAAGAGAGAAAAAGCCGTTCGAAAGAACGGAAAACGCACAAGCGGCCGAAGGGGGGTGAGAGTGGGGGGGGGGGTGGGAGAGAAAAAACAAAAACAACACCAGCTCATCCTTGAGCAGGGTAGATGGCTCAGATCCTCCCCCCCCCCCCCCCCCCCACACACACACACACACCCCTTCACAGACTGCTACAGATTCTAAAAGAAGCAAGACGAGGAGGATGAGCACTTGGAGGAAGGGTGAGGCCGCCCCCCTTCTCCGTTCTTTACCGCTCTCCTCTCGTCCGTCGCGCTCCCCTCCGCCTACCCTCCTCTTCTCCCTCGGTCCAATCCATCCTCGCCGTGTAATTACGGTGGGGGGGGGGGAAGGGGGTAACTCTACGAGCAACGACATATTCAGCCAGCTCACCGACTCCCCTTGGTGACGGTGGGGTAAACTGAACCGAAGTTATTCGAGCGCTGAAACCACAAACGTTGTGCTTCTAATGGGCTGGGTAGGGCTGACCGTGGTCTAAACCTAAAATGCCAACAACAACAAGAAATCCTGTTCTGTTTCTATTAGCCTGTGTAACTGAGGAGGACAATGGTGTTGAGTCCAAATTGCTGTTTGCCTTTATCGCTGTTGGAACACGCTGAAACGATTATGGTGTTACCCCCCCCCCCCCCCCCCCGCCTCTCACCGCAGACCCGGATCTTCATGTCTGTCTATCTATCTATAACATGCGTGTGTGTGTTTTCGCCCATTTTCGGGTGTGTGTGTGTTTGTGTGTCACGGTAGCCACAGCGGTATCGTAGACCACCACAGGACTGCTGTGGGGGTTGCCTGCTACCACTGGCCACATCGCAGCCAAACCCTAATCCACGCTAGGGGGTGGGGTGATTTGCGCGCACACACACACACACACACACCTAGTATGCGTATACGGTAGACACACATAGGCACACGCACAGGCCCTCCCTCCCTCACGCACACCAACACACAAGCTTGTACACACATGAGACAAGCTACCTATTATCTTACACTGCCCCACTAAAGCATGATAAATCCATTTTCCACGGGCGGTCAGGAAGACTGCACAGATAAGAGAGAAGCAAAGGGGTCTGGATTGAACTCATCTCTCTAAGACGTGTGTGTGTCTGTGTGTGTGTGTGTCATTCAGGAGAGGAGAGCCACCAGGGCCTTATTTGCCGGGCGAAACAGAAAAGCAGAGAATGGGTTCTCTGGTTTTCTCCGGCCTGGCAGTCAAGTACATGTATCGCCACCGCAGGTGTGCACGCACGCGCGAATACGTTGATGCCACACGGCGATGTACCGTATGACATGGCTCAAAAGCCACACCGTGATGCACACATATCATAATGCTATTTTATGACCTCAAGTTGCACACACACACACACACACACACAGACCCTCCCCCCCAACACACACACACACACGCAGGCTTGCTCAGTCCCAGCCCTCTGATGCCCCCTGCATCAGAGGCCTAGCAAGTCCCACCAGCCTCCAGCCTAAGGTGTCCTTATTCCCGTCAGCTTGCAGCTAGGCCAATGGGATGAATAAGTAAAGAGAACACAATGTACCCCTGGGCATCTGTCTGCCAGTCTGGCACTGCCACAGGGCATTCCACCCCCCCCCCCTCCCCCCTCCCCTTACCACCCCACCCCCCCCCCCCCCTTCACCACACCAAACCCTATGCCTATTCTCATCCACCCAACCACAAACTCCCCTAAGTTGGCCTGCTGTGTGTGTGTGTGTGTGTGTGCCTGGGGGTGGAAAGTGACCTTCGAGCCGGAGTGGCCCGGTGTGTTACCGGATCGGGTACAGCACACCTCGGCTTACACCAGCGTCACGCCGTCATCGTCCCCATCCGGTCCTGGTGTAACCAAACCCGGGCCCTGACGTAGACCGTCCGCACCAATCCAGACCTCAGCAGCCGCCAACAACTAAGGCCTGTGTGCATCTGTGGTCGTTCTGGTTAAGAATGACTCAGAGGAACTCAAACCAATCTGTTTGTTGATGATTTACCGCTTATTGATTTGTTTATTCACGTTTTTGAATGGTTGGTTTGTTGGATTGAGGGGAAAGGGTTATGGGTTATTGAGGAAAGGGTTGAGTGCAAACACTGATTGATCGGGGGTGAGCTCACTGCACGCCTGTATTTTGTGCTCTAAATTGCACAGATATTAAAGGAGTAAGATTGTAGGACATTCTTATTACTCTCAACTTCATGACATACAGTATTTCAATTTGCCAAAGCTCTCATATTCTTGGTAAACTAGGTTATATTTACAACAGTCTGCTTTCAACTAGACTGTGACGCGAGCATGTGCCAAATCCGACTGAGTGAATTTCAAGTATTCGTTTGATCTTCGAATCAAGCCGTTTGGGAATAATTTGACATTACGTATCATTTAAAATGAGCGTCTAAACTGATATGGAGTCGGTAAAGTCTTACTTATATATGCGTTGCCGAAAAAGTACAAAGTTGGCAGAGAAAGCAAAGGCATATATAGGAGCTTTGTGAAAAACCAATCGAAGTCCAAATCTAATTTGGAGGAACACAAGGAGGCTGCAATATATAGTGGCGCATACACTGAACAAAAGTTTTAATTAAAGACCGCTAGTCTACTCGACCTTCAAACTACATTAAAACTTTATGCAAATGAGTGTATGCCCCACAGATGTAACACACTGTCATTAATACTTCAGAACTTCCCAGTGCCACTTTACAAAATACACTAATTTGGCTGTCCATACTGTGCGTCCATTACGCACGATGCCCAAGGCCCCTCACCTACCCGTTCCCTTTCCAGCAAAGCTTTTATCGCTATTAATAATGTATCAGCGATTGTTTACATTGTAACCAGCGTGAATGCACCCCCGTGGATTTTAATTATTAACTACATGGTCCAAATCGACGACTATTGAAAAAGGATATCCACACAAAATGGTCGATTCCGGTGGAACGCGAGCATAATTCCCGCGGGGCTCTCTCTCTCTCTCTCTCTCTCTCTCTCTCTCTCTCTCTCTCTCTCTCTCTCTCTCTCTCTCTCTCTCTCTCTCTCTCTCACACACACACACACACACACACAAAACTGCACACCGGAAAACCAAGGTAAATTAACTATTCCGTGGAGATGTCAAGACAACATAGCGTGTCTCCGAAATAGGCGCAGTACCATGATCATTGATCCAAGTGAAACATGCAAATTGATTTTAAACCAACTTTAATGCAAACTAGGATGTCGGTATAGTGACCACACCAGTCTAAACCAGGTCGACTGTATGCATTAACGTGGCACAATAAAACTATCAACTGAATTGGAGTCAATAAGAAAATGAATCAATTAGTCTAAAATACATCAGATGCAGGGATCATGGATCAGCTAACAGAAGCTTAACAAGATCAATATGTATCGCGCATATGTGCAGCATGCACGCGCCGCTAGTGAATGACGATCTGTTGCCAATTAATTTTAATTAATGGAAAGAAAGGGAAACTCGAGGCAGACCTCGACTTCATAGCCTACCACACTAGGACATATGGTTACAGCAAATATGCATTTAACAGTTATTTAGAAGCAAATCGATGGTTATAATTGTATTAGTAGCCTATAAAGTAGGGCTGTAAGATAAAAACTATTTAAAGTAATAATAAAATGAAAATAGACGTCACAAGTGACTATAGTGTCTAGTTACCTGTACAGTATAGCCTTGTAGGTATTAATATTATTTAAGCCTATAGGCTACCTAATGCAACGGAGTTTTATAATGTGTAAAACTGTAGGCTATTGGACCCACAGACCATGCATGTCAGCTGTTTCTTTAGAAAAAATGTTTTACAAATGTCACTAAAAGTCTGCAAAAGAAAGTCACGAAAACATTAAAACCCTACCCTACATTTACACATAGGCTACGTGGCCAACACTACGCAAGGCTTGTAAGGCCATAGTTTGTCTCTTGAATAAACTTTTGGGAAAAAATAAGTGATTTCAGAATAAATAGATGTGTGAAATGTTGTCATTTTCTACATCAGACTGTAACTATAGAAACTGGTGCACGTCTTTGTGACCTGATAGCACAAGGAAGAGCCCATATTTCACAGAACCTATGATTTTGATACAAGAGTTAGGCAGGTAGCCCAACAGGACCAAAACATATGAACTTGTCTCACACGAAACTAATAGTGCTATAAATCGAATTGTTTATTAACTTGGCAACGTAACCTATGGCTACATTTCAAATTGAGAAGCCGGCCCTGGGTCTTTAAGTCTAAAAACAAATTAACTAAAAAGCAGAGCATGATTTGTAAACTATACATGCAGACATAAGAAGACTAGGCTATAGGCTACATTTAATAACCGGTTTTGACTACGAGACAAACAGCAGTGCTTCCAAATGCACGCCCGTGTCAAACCTCTTGCCGCTCCGTGGACGCTCTGTTTTCCCTGTACCAGTTAACTCCACGAAGGCTGTATATTCAACAAAACGTATTTAACAATGAAATCAAGCTTCGCATACATTTGAATACAATTTAAACTGCTGTATATACAAGCTTTATAGCGCATGTAGGCCTATCGCCTACAAGAAAAAATTGCATTCATGCTCTTTGACCTTTTTTAAGAAGGCTAAAATAATTCAAACTTTTACCATTTAAGCTACACAAAACAAAACACAAATTAAACTATTACACAATGTGAAACAAGACAGTACAGTGACTTTTAAAGTCTGCAGCTAACTTTAAAACGGAGTCCATAGGCAATATCTGTCTCCGTGTAGGCCCATTGCAAGCGGTTATTTACCGCAGGTGGGCTTTAGTGTACATATGGTTCTCCAGCAGAAATAATGTAGCCTATTTAATCTAAATGAAAAAGGCTAACTGTGGAAACCTTATTCGTTTGACTGGACATCAAATTAAAAAACAACTACGCTCCTGCGTTTTCACGTGAAGTCAACTGTTTCCATATTCTTGAAATGGTTTAAAAACAAACAAGGCTTTCTTTACGAGGGTCATACATCATAAAATGACTAATTTGACTAAATTGGACTCATCAAATAATGTAAGAATGTTAGATGTTAAAATGAACAAAAAAAGCCTATTAGAACTCTGTTAAATATATTCATTTCAAACCTTAACATTGGCATATAAAACAACCTGCATTTCAAACTTTCAAATCAAAGAAAATGCTAGAACTTGGTGCTTAATTACATAAAGCATTGCTGACATTATATTTAGGCTACTTTATTTGTAATCCAACATACTTTGCGGTTTTCTGTTAGGCTACTGTAGAAAATGACTGATTTCCAGGCTGAGTGATGCAACACACGTCCAACTGTTAGAAATAAATGCACTATGAAAGGAATTCATCAAATCTAAAAAAACTATATTAAACTACACGGGAATTGTTCTGAATATGGCCATGGTGGCTTACAGCCTGTTGCCCGGTCACAGCTGTCGTGTGGGTTGTATGACGGCAACTCTTGACAGCAGCACACCTCCATAACAGCCACCGCTATCGCTACAAAGTTCGACAAATCCATAATTTCTTCGATCAAACTATCCGGAACGCAACCAGTTACTGCAAGTCCTATTCCTAGTTCATGCTAAGCGGTGACATTTTGCTTAAAATATGTCGATGTTTCTGTGCGACATATGTCCAACTACCCAGCCCAATCCCTCTCCTGAGTTCTTCTCCCCTCCTTTTTATATAAAATAGATTTGGGAGAAGCGCCATTTTCTCTCAAACCATGTGCAATGAAACGCACAAGAAAGCCTGTTGGATAAGTGCCATCAAAGAAACGGGAGACTGGTAGAGAAAAGGAAGCAAAACACTATCAGAAAAGAGCGTATAGCTAAAAAGGTCCTAAACACTGTAATTGACAAGCCGCACGGGACAACGACAACATTATAACAGGAGTCCTCCAGCGGGGAAAAGTGGAGGCAGTATAGCAAAGAAAGGCATACATTTACCTGTGTCAAGCAGTAAGGGGAGTACATTGTTATTTTAGAGAAAAAAAATTGAGATCTTAATATAGTTGGTTGGAAGTTCGCTGTGGTGCTGCATTGCAATCGTTCGCCGTCCCCCTCGCGCTCACTCCATGCTGCAGCCAGTAACCCCGCCTCGAGAGCTGAAAGTGAAAGCTTACACAAACTTTGGGGAAAAGTTTGCGCTCTCTCACCCACTCCCTCCCTCCCTCGCTCTCTCTCCCTCTCTCTTTCTGTGGCTCCCTCTCCCACATATCTATCGCCACTTGAATGACAAAATATCAACTCTGAAAATGGGACTGTGCTGTAGCCTAATAAACTATTGAGCAACCAAGTTCATGTTTGTTCGGAATTGTCTTCACATAACAGCGCCCGGATCGTGGCAAAAATGTGTAATCCATGCCAAGTGGAATCATTTTAAAGTTGACACTAGACATTTCACTTGTTGATAAATTTAGGTTGACTAAATTACAGGGAAGATTGTTAGAGCCCTCATTCATCGCCATCCATTACCCAATCGTAGTGTGTATGTGTGTTAGTGAGTGTGCGAATAACAGACACTGAGCTACACCACAATGTCACAAAAATCCACCACAATGCCCCAATTTATAATCCCACTTAACCACCGATTTCAGGATAAAAAGGGGTCAAAGTATTATTCACTACTTGCAGTTTGCCCACTTAATGTTTCCAGGCACCACAACATTGGCATCCGTCTTATACAAGTGTCTCAGACAAGTTGTCAAAAACGATTTCATCATGTTGTATCATATCACAACTAATAACATGCACAGTAACTTTTTTGGCAGGCTAAAATTCTATTCTATTTCAAATTCAAAAGAATAATTCCTCAGTGTTTAGGCCTGAATAGGACATCATTTGACAGGTTATGTAATGTTTTTTTAGAGTGTTTTTTTGTCCTCAACTTCTCCCTGCTCATCCGGTTTGTCTAATCGTTCTCATATATGCAAAGAGTTTTCTAGAAATGACAGTATAATGTACACTCCCATGATTTTGCCCTTGAGGTAAGATAAAGTGCTACAGTATGCATGTTTTTGGCTGTGTGTGTATGTGCATGTGTGTGTGCGTGTGCATCAGGGGTGATTCTAGGATCAGACCTTTAGGACTGCTCAGCCCCCAATGAGAATGTGACATGAATACAGTGCCTTGCAAAAGTGCTAAACCCCCTTGCTAATAAATCCCAAATTCCACAGGATAAAAATTAATTCATTTAGGTATTATTATGCAAAATATTGAATGAATGAATGAAAAAAACTAAGGATTGCCCTTTCTTCATGAACTACCAGAATCAAATGATAATAAACGAGAATATTTTTTTCTTCTTTTTTTTTTTTTTTTTGGGGGGAGGGGGGGGTATTGAGATGAAATTTAGTGCTTAAGCACCCCTAAAAAGGGTCTAAAATCGCCACTGGTGTGCATGCATGCATGTATGTGCATGTGTGCGTGTGTATGTGTGTGTCTATGTGTGTGTGTGTGTGTGTGTATGTGTGTGTCTATGTGTGTGTGTGTGCATGTGTGTGTGTATGTGTGTGTCTATGTGTGTGTGTGTGTATGTGTGTCTATGTGTGTGTGTGTGCATGTGTGTGTATGTGTGTGTCTATGTGTGTGTGTGTGTGTGTGTGTGTGTATGTGTGTCTATGTGTGTGTGTGTGCATGTGTGTGTATGTGTGTGTCTATGTGTGTGTGTGTATGTGTGTCTATGTGTGTGTGTGTGCATGTGTGTGTGCACATAGAAAGGGAGGTTAGTTAGGCAGGGTTAGGGTTATGGGGGTGAAGTCACACTGGAGCGCGAACGCCAAGTACTTTAGGGATGCTGGGTAGTTGGAGCCATACAGCTTTACGAGACCTCAGCTTCAACCCCTGTACATACACACACACACACACACGCATGCACACAAACACGTTCCATCATGTGTTCCCTCATACAGTATAATATGCGTTCATGAGCATACTAACAAGCATACACACACTCATTATCTCGCACAAATGGGTAAGAAAAGAAAGGGAGGGAAGGAGGAAGGCAAGAGGGAGTAAAAAGTGCGGGAAAATAGAAGAGGATTGATTGGTTGATTTTGGAGGTACTCCCTTCCCTGCATCCCATGTTCTCTCCTCCTCTTCATTCTTCTCCCTCGCTTTCCCTTCCTAACCACACCCCACGGCACAGGCCCAAAACCTCTAGTCTTTGTGCTCTCTCTCTCTCTCTCTCTCTCTCTCTCTCTCTCTCTCTCTCTCTCTCTCTCTCTCTCTCTCTCTCTCTCTCCCTCTCTCTCTCTCTCTCTCTCTTTCTTTATATACATTTTCTGTTCCTCTTACTGTAAGCATTCTTTCACTCTCTTTCCCCACTCTATATCACTTTATACCAAGTGTTCTCTTCCTCTTAGTCTCCCTCTCTTTTTCTCTCTTTCTCGATATTGTTACATTTTTTTCCCTCTCGGTCTCTCGTCTCACTTATGCTCTCGTTTTGATTACTCTCTCCCTCTCTCTCTCTCTCCTACCCTCCCTGGCTCTGTATCACTTTGTCTCTCTGTCTCTAAACTCTTTGGCGGTCTCCGTCTGGCTCCAGCAGTGTTGCCAGAGCTGCAAGGTCCATCTCAGTATTCCACGCAGGTCCTTGGCTATTAAAAAGCAACTCCCTCAAACCGCACACACACTATGCACCCCCAAAAACTCTCTAGAAACTGATTTACTCGTTGGAACAAATTCTTTCCTGGCCCCCAACCCCCCCCCCCCCCCACACACACACACACACACAAAAAAACTTGCCCCCAAAACAGATTTCTTCTCATTGCAACAATTCCTGCTCCACCCTCCCTCCCATCCAACCCACCCAACCCACCCACCAACCCACCCACCCACCCACCAACCCCCATCACCACCACCAAAGCCTACCGCTACTTTTAGTGGTTTCTCCGGCTAAGTCGGTCATAAAAAAAGCACATGTGAAAAGCATGCGCCGCCGGGGCTATAGTTGGAGCTTGCGGTTTGCCCTCCCTGACACGCTGCGGCGCTGGGCTTGGTACGATGGCCTGTGGGCAGGAGCCGTTAAATATTGAACAGGGATGTAGCACACTGATACCACCATCGTTAGCATGCTAAACGTGTGAGACAGGTGGCCCCGGCTCCGCTTCAAAACAAAAAAAGAGAGCTAGAGAGAGAGAGAGAGAGAGAGAGAGAGAGAGAGAGAGAGAGAGAGAGAGAGAGAGAGAAATGTGCAACTGAGGCAATTTTGTTTTAATAAAAAAACAGAAAAAACGACAAGAGAGAAATCCAAAAAACGTTTAAGCGCCGGTGGTGCGTGCGTTTGCGTGAATGGTCTGCTTGCGCGGTGAAGAATTGGTTGCAGAGCGGCTGGATACTGGAAACCTGTATATGGGGGTCTGAGAGAAAACCATCAGACTTTTTTGTTTTACGAGACTCGAGTTCTGTGTGGTTCGGCCCAGTCCCGGGGGTTTGGCCAGTGAATGCTGGGCCTCTCTGGTGTTGTGGTCGTGTGACGTCACCCGGCCGTGGTTACAAATGTTTGGGAGGGATGTGATAGTGAGAGAAACGGAACAATTTCCCAACAGGCACGTTACTCCTAAGCCGTAGATCAAGTCTTACCTTACATCACTTTATTGTAATCTTAATATCCCTAGTGTTTCTTCTTCATGTTATACTATGTCCCCTTTCTCACCCAGAGGGTACAAGTCCTGTCCGTGAAGAAAGCTCAGGAGAATAAATATATGACATAATTTACAAGAACTGCCTTTTGTATTCAGCAGCCTGCTTCTCTGTTGCAGCTGTTGTTCCTTATCTCTTTATTGTCTCTGATCTCTCTGACCTTCATGCCGCGAAGAGACTTTGCTTTGTCTTTGATCTATTCATCGTTCTTGAGTCCTATTTCTTGTCTGGTGTTGCTCTCTCTCTGCACTGGGTTGACTGATATGAATGCGTATAAACTCCAGAGCCTCGACTGAAGCGACCCATGGAGAGACACAAACTGAGGGGACGCTGGGTACAAAGGACCCCTACGAGTACCTGGTTGTGTGGTGAGGCAGACGTATGGGGAAGCGCAGAGAGGAACAACCGACAGTAGAGATCAAATCAACAACGATGGGTTTGGCGTGTGTCAAAAAACGCGCGTGTGTCGATGTGTGCGTTCAGATGTGTGTGTGCGTGAAGGTATGCGGCCGTGTGTGTTTTAAGTACGTGCATGTGTGTGTGTGTTTTAGTGTGTGTGTCTAGACGTGTGTGTAAACATACCCGGTAGGTGTCAGACACCAGGAAACACTCGGGCATCCCTGGACCTCTGGAGGGATCTTCGTTCACCAGGTAGGTATCAGTGGCCTGGAACACAACAATGACAACAACCCTCTTTAGTCACCCTCCCAGACTCGTCGCAGATTAAGGCTGTTTGTGAAGTTGCGCTAAAGAATTAGTGAGTCGAATCATAGCAAAGTGGTTGTCTTAAAGGATACCTGAGGAAAACAAGCTCATATGATCCGGATTTGACCCTCTCAAAGCCCATTTCAAGTAGACGTTCACTTTTTGTGATGAACTTTTGCCCAAATGACATCATCTCATTGCCGATTATCTGTGATATCTTTCAGGTTTAGAGCTAACCTCACTGCTGCTAGTGTTTCCAGATCCTTCCACGTGAGCCCATCCTGAGAAACCATCCTTCACCTCACCCCCCCCCGCCCCGACAATCCCCCTACACCTGGTTTCATATCCGCCCTGAAGATCTCCCTGTTCTGGAGGACGTATCAACAACTCAGCTTCATCCACACATCTCCTGACTGGGATAGCGTGGAACTGCAGTGTGTGTGAGTGTGTGTGTGTGGGTGTGTGAGTGTGAGTGTATGTGTGTGGGTGTGTGAGTGTGTGTGTGTGGGTGTAAGAGTGTGTGTGTGTGATTGTGTGTGTATTCAGCAGGGTTCATCTGCATTCTGAGGCAGGCGGTCGGGTAGGCTAGCGAGGGCCCTGGCAGGGCCCCGGAGCTGTGAAATGGGCTCTCCCTCCCTCCCCAACCCCCCAGTTCTACCGTTGATTGGATCAGCCTAACCCACTCCACTGAGCTGACTGGAGCCCAAATCCCACAGCCGCACCGCCGCTTCTGTGAAATCCTATTTCATTTCACAACTTTCACGGATAGAGAGAGGCGGCGGCCCGCTCGGTGCCAACCCCGAAACCCCACAGCGAATTTCATCTTGTGGAGACGAAAAAAAAAACCTACCTGGTGTGTGTGTGGACTCGTTAAACGCACTTTGGAGATTTTCGACTACACACACACAAATCAACATATAATCGTTAACATACACAGTTTGACATACCTATGGATGCCCTTACACGCAAACACATTTGTGCTGCACACAGACACCCACCAACGTACGCACACACACACACGTGCATGCCACTTGCGCCGACACAAACCCCTATAATAAGAGCCAGACGTTGGCAGACCACACAGCCCCGAGTTGTGGTGAAAACAAAGGCTATTCATATCCCTCGCAATGAGAGGTCTGTACAACTAGCTCTCTCTCCCTTTCTCTCTCTCTCTCTCTCTCTCTCTCTCTCTCTCTCTCTCTCTCTCTCTCTCCCTGTCTCTCTCTCTCTTTCTCCCCCCTCTCTCTCTCTCTCTCTCTCTCTCTCTATCTATCTCTCTCCCCCATCTCTCTCTCTCTTTCCCCCTCCTTCTCTCTCTCTCTCTCTCTCACCCTCTCTTTCTCTCTCTCTCTGTCACCCTCTCTCTCTCTCTCTCTCTCTCTCTCTCTCTCTCTCTCTCTCTCTCTCTCTCTCTCTCCCTTTCTCCCTCCCGCTTTTTATTACGGATAATCTGCGCCCGCAAACATTCTTTTTTCCGGCGATTGTGCGATTCCTAATCATCTTTATTAGCATATAAACATGTAATTTTTCTTTTTTTTTTACGGCGAGGCCCTGCTTTTCTTTTCTTTTCGATCTTTTTCCCCGCGCCATGTGGGCACACTGCTCTCATTGTTGAGATACGGGCTGCCTGAGCGGGGCACGGTGGGGCCGGGAGGGAGCGGAGGCCCGCTGATAAGACAGCAAGGCATGATGGGATAGGGGAGTCTGCCAGGCCACATGTGTGTTAGATAGCGCGTCCGCGTGTGATTGGCCGGTGGTCCTGATGGCCCGGATCCACGGCACCTGTGTTGGGGTGGGAGGGGGGGTGGTGGGATTGGGGGGGTGGGAGGGGGGGGGGGTTGGGGGGGTTGGGGGGTTGGGGGGGGGGAGCCGCGGTGTTCGCAGCAGTTCCCGGCCCACAATGCACCAGGTGCACTTGGACCTCTGCGATTGGGCGTCCTGGGGCAGAGACAGTGTCAGGTGCACGAGGGCTCTTCCGATTGGCTGTTTCTCTGCCCAAAAAGCTACGGGTGCACACAGGGGCTGGTCGCATTGGCTGCTGCCTCATTGACTGGTGAGAGTCTGAGTGGATGTGCCACTGGGACACAATGGCTGGGCGAGAGTGAGGGTGTGTGTCTGTGCCCACAGACAGACACCCAGAGGCAGCCAAGACAGAGCCATATCAGCCAACAGAAAGACAAAGTCCCAACAAAGCACCTCGATAGAACGCGAGCTGCAGCATACTCCGCCATTGTCAACACCGTGAACCTACATCTGATATAGGACCTGCAGGCAAGGAGCTAACACATGCAAATATGGCTCAATTATCTCAAGAACCCATGACCTAAATTCCACAGGAAATACAAAAAAAAACTGGAAAAACTAAACACAAACATGGCGACCCTTTTTTATTCACAGGTGGAGCAGACTCCAATGTGTACCTGTCTGCGAGGGCCACTACAGAAACACTGACTCCCTTTGTACCCAGAACTCTACCACCCTCTCCAAAACAGAAAAGCAAAACCCGTGGCCCTTATGCTTTCCTGGAACACTGTATGAATTATTTGATGTACTATACAGGGGCGTCGTTAGACCCTTTTTACTGGGGCACGTGCCCCAGTATACATCTGCTGTGCGCCAGTAAAATCTAAAGTTTGAGCTTTAACAATTTAGTTTATTAGTCAGTGCATTCGTTAAGATTGATAATCCCGGAAAAAATAAACGCAGTATCCCGATCGACGCTTGTAAAATTGAAGCAGTTTAACCGAAAACACAAACTGATATACCCGCAGAATTCCATGTTGCGCTCTTCTGAGCTTGCCAAATAGCCACTGCAGCAAGCACAGAAGTCCAGGTGTCGGCACACAAGTCAGAATTGAGGTCGGCTAAGAAAACATGACAAAACGAAAACAAGTTTCTAAATGATAGGCCTACCGATCATTTACCTTATTTGGACTAAAACGTAAAAAAACGTTTAAAAAAAACGTTAATTACACAACGCTCAAAAAACAGTATTTGCGCTCAAATGAATGCGGAAAACGTTTTGGCGCTCGCATTAACGATTGATGTCCCTGCCAAAGCTGATATCAAACTTGAGTCCCTGAACTCTTGTATAGTCGGTTAAGCAAGGGGAGTTTCTATAGCCTAGTAGTGCATTGTGCGCGGCAAGCTTGAAAGAAAAAAAAGGGATATGAATAGGGGCCTGTGCCCCAGTAGAGTTTTATGTCTAACAACGCCTCTGGTACTATATATATAGAGCATATGCCCGGTCCATATGGTAGGCCCAGAGCAAAAAATCTCAAAGCCCCCTTAATTAACATTTTAGAGGGAAGATTCCGAGGCGCAGGATTGAGTCAGTGACCTATTTGGAGTCCATCACCACCCAATGCAAATGTGTTAATTGAGACAGATTTTTCACCAAATAATATGCCGGGCTGCATGTTGGAGGGGTTTTTGTGTGTGTGTGTGTGTGTGTGTGTGTGGTCACCATCTGACAGGGAACTGGGTATAGGATTATTATATGGAAGCTCCCGGAAACTGACATCCGGCTACCGCAAAACTGACAAAGAGTGGGATTCTCTCGCTCGTTCTCTCGCACCCTTTCCCTCCTTTTGTGAGTATACGTTGTCGACCATATGGCCAAATTCTTCGGAGGTGAGATCTCCAAAAACCTGCTCGCTCGCTCGCGCACGCACACACCTCGGTAGGAAGCTTGCATACGAAAGGGCCTGATGGTGGATTTGGTTCTCAGATGGCTCCATTTTAAACCATATGAATGGCACCGTATCAATGATCACACATATACATAGCGTACACACACAAACTCACGCGCAGACGCGCGCGGCACAAGGCACGCACACATTTTCATCGGCACATACACGCACGCGTTACCTTTGCGCACATGGACGCCCCACCACACCTGGAAGTTTGTTGCCCCTTCTCCGGAACCAGGTCTTCTGGAAGGCCAACAATTGTCACCGCTTGTGACACCGCTGTCAGCCTCTCTTAAACAAAGCGCAATTATTATCAGCGCTATTGTTTTTATTTACCGTCACAATTTGGTGGCCGGGACTTCAACTCACTGCCAAGTGAAGAGAGGGGGGAAACGAACGGGGAGGTGGTGGTGGTAGGGGGTGGGGGGGGGAACAGGCAAGCCAACCTGCGTGAGATGGCAGCAGCATCAAAGACGCTGGGGCCCGGAAAAAAATACACACACGCGCGCACACACACACACACACAAAAATAAAACGTTGCGTTCGGGCGGTGAGTGAGGGAGGGCTGTATGAAAGGCAGAAATGTCCGCCGTGTGAGTCCCTGCCAGGGCCACCTCAGGGAGAGATGTTGGAAAAATGTGATTTTTCACACTGGCATCTCAGGGGGGGGGGGGGTTGAGGGGGGCAGAGAGAGGGAAAGAGAAAGAAAAGAGATTGGGAAGAGGGGGGGGGGGGGGGCAAAGGGGGTGAGATACTGCTAAGCGAGGGAGGTGGGGGGAGGAATGGATATGATGGTGTTTGTAGTTAGGTGGTGGTTGTGGGTGGGGTGCTAATTATTTCAGTACACTTCTGTGTTTTTAACATTAGTTCTTCCAGGGGTCAAAAGTGGAGCCAAGATGCAGTGCTGAATATTGTTTTCTTCAGCTTAATTGCACGTTGGTTTACAGAGCAGTAAACTGTGAGATTTGGACAGTATGAAGGATCTGCACCTACAGTGCTGGTAGAGCCCTATGTGTGGATAGGCCACTGGTTGATTGAATTCAGATGATTTCAGCAAACACTGTTGTAAGTGTTTGTGTGTGTATGCGTGTGTGTGTTTTCTACTAAAAGAAAGTAGCAGGCCATGTGGTATGAGTAAAAGTATAAGCGACTTGTTAAAGACGTGGGTAGCAGACAATATGTAACTGACAGCATATTGTCCAAAAGAAAGAAAGACCAAAAAAAGGGAGAAAAAAAAGAAAGCATAAAATCCCTTCGCTCCCAAACTAACCACAGCGTGAACAAGTCGGTGCAGAGCTGCAGGAGTTAGTGAGTGAGTCACGCCCCGAAGATGCACCCAACCTGGCGCCGTGTCAACAGCACATCCTGCCAGACAGGCTAGGCCGACCAGCGAGCCTCTCTGCGCTACGCTACACTGTAGCATTCGGGGTAAGACGCACTTCCAGTGACAGTGTTTGGCCGTAACCCGACG
This sequence comes from Hypomesus nipponensis, assembly GCF_054491055.1. Lineage (NCBI taxonomy): Eukaryota > Metazoa > Chordata > Actinopteri > Osmeriformes > Osmeridae > Hypomesus > Hypomesus nipponensis. The sequence goes on from NC_140381.1 coordinate 8,437,702, forward strand.
CCGCACCAGCCCTCTGCTTCTGCATGTCCCGCTCATTCAGAGACAACTTAATAGCAAAACCACACACTGCTCCGGGAGCCCACTGTAGCGACTAAGTGCGCTTAACAATGAGGTTTCTCCTAGTACAATCGGGCCCTTTGTGTCTGACAAGGGCTGATCCTGGAGAGATTTCTGCGGTTATGGTTTTAGTGCATAAGAATTACTCCACAAAGACGACGGGCCGGCGTTACATTACAAAACATATGACTCAATAGGGCGTAATGTGTTGAGGTGGGGTGAGGACGGATCAACCTCTCTGTCTCTCACCCCAAAAAACTTTCTGTCTTTAAAGTGGCGTATTGAAACAATATAATTTGTTGCTGATGACGATTATGGAGGCTCACCAACATCAACTGACAATTGGCTTTTATTGGATTGACACGAGACTGCTCAAGGTTGCCAATAATAACCACAGTGCATTGACGCATTCAAGGAATCAGACGAAATAAGTTTCTCAGAAGAAATAAATGTTTGCTAAATGTCTAGTAAATCACAGTTTAATTAGTTAATGAATGATACTGAATTTCTTATAAGCTTTTGTAGTGACAAAGTTGTCATTGTCTGAAATAGCTTGATGTGTGTGTGTGAGAGAGAGAAAGAGAGAGAGAAATAAAAAAAATAGTTTGCAGCCTTTGTGTGTGTGTGCAGGTGCGTGGCAGACGTGTGTCAGCCTAAAGAAACATCCCCTGCTCGCGTTGTGGCCAACTCACATCCACACTATTAAAAAGACCAGGAGTAGGTGTGCCTACTTGGATTCTTGCATACTAGCGAAGGCCTAAATGAGTGCATAGCCTACTTTACAAGTACACTTAGATGTGTGCATATAGAGGATCATTTGCAGGAGAGTGGTCTCAGAATGCCATGCAACAGGCAGGTGACCAGACATGTGACATATGGAAACATATAGGCCTACATCAAAAAAGAACGTTAACATATAAGCCTACAGAGACTATAGAATAACATGTTTTTTTTCCCACATCATTATTTGTCAGTTGTCAACATTAATCAGCAAGTGTGTGTTACAGTTGGTGTGTTTATACCGTATGAGGCCTATACGTGACCTACAGCCTCTTTACACTATATACTGAATATCCGCTTGCACCTACCCCTTCTTCCTCGCTACAGTATATGAAGTGTCATCAACTACGCAATCCAAGTACCCATTGATAAATAAAAAAAACCCTGTCGGCCTCACACAGAGGAGAAAAATTTGAAATTATGAGGAGAGTGAAAGAGCAAACGATATAACGGTTTTAGCACACCAAAGGCCTAAACCACCCGGACAGTCCCATCCCCAGCCTGTCAAACGGCTTTGCTGTAACGATAAAACATGCTGTCGTCGCATATGCAATTCCGTTTGATGTGAGCAGTAGAGAGACTACCCTCCACTTTGTCAAGCTTTTACATCCCCGCTTCGGCGTTTGCTCTCAATGCTTTTGTAACAATATAAGTGCAAATAAAAGGGACATTTCTTTACAGCAATTTACAAAAAATATACATTTGACTATAATACAATACTAGTCTGCTAAAATGTGCTTAGGGAATGATACGATTACTAATAATAGAGCTTGATATAAATACGCTGTGTAGGCTATGAATGCATTGAGAACTATTAATTAGCCTGCAGAAAAGTGGAAACTCCCTGTACACAGGTGGTCCTGCTGTAGCATACGTTGGAGTGATGCACTCCAAATGCCACCGATGAATACATGTCTTGTACAAACACACACTTAGCCAAAATAATTTAACCTCAAAAACGGATCAATAATACACAAATAGTCAACATACGCACAGGTAATGTATGTGATTAATAGACCCTTATCACATCCTTCTCATCTTGCCTCTATATCAGAAGTGAGTGTCTATCAATTATGTCTGCAAATCCCTTTGTTAAATAGTATAAATAAGAACAGATACGTCTAGATAGCATTTAATTTGTAGATATAATGTCGAAGCTATAACGCTACACCATAAAGATGTCTTAGCCTAAGTGGAATTATTGAATTACATAGCACGTACCATTATAGCGCAGGGAAAATTGCCAACACTCTCAATGCCCCATTTTGCTTTAAAAGTTCAGCTTCCAAAAAGTGAGAGAGGGAGCGAGGGCGAGAGAGGGTGACTCGGTTTCTTCACTACTACCGGAAACAAAAAAAGACCTTTAAACAAGTCGGCCTGCGGCCCAGAAACCCGTCTTTCAAAAGTGAACCCTCACAAGAAGAAAAAGTGGAAAGGGAGGAACGAAGACCCTCGGTTTCTCGTCGTTAGTCGGTGTGGTTTGCTTCACTTTCCGCACAACCTGCATCCATTCCCAGCATGCGTTGGCCTAAGAAGTTCGGGAGACGATTGCGTAAATGTCCCGGTGCGTCCTTTAACGCAGTGTTAGCGAAGTTCTCCCAACAAAAGACTGAGACCCGAGCAGTCAAAGTGTCAATGAAATACCATGGACGGAGGTAAGCTTGAAAGTAAGTTGTTTATATTTCTGTTCCGTTTTATAACAGCTCCCGTTCTCCGACTGTGATAGTCCAAACGAATATCAGTCCTCTCTCTCCTTCTCCGTGCTCGTTCTGTTTTACCCTGTCACTCTCTCTCCCCCTTGATCCACATGCAATCGGGGACACCCCTGGTCCCTCGCCGCCTCCTCCTCAAAGCAGATGAGATGAAAGACAAGCTTGCCTTCGTCTTCAAATCATAATTGCTTTACCGATATACCAGAATGCCTACACAGTCACCGACAAGTAGCACGTTATCGATATACGCTCACCAGAGTGCTGTCGAAGCCTGCATGTGCTCGCGTACAATGAAGGTTCTCCTGACGATTGGTTTTCAATACTGACACGATGACGTGCTATTCCCCAATATCAGCAACAAAAGAAGGTTAATGCCCTTTTTAAAAATGGAATAAGAATGAGCACAGTTGTTTACTGCATAGCGTCGAGGCCGGAGATTCAGCCGGTTGCGATCGGGGAAGCGTCGCGTTGGTGAATTATTAATAATGCGAGCGGTTCGCAGTCTGTCGCGCTCAGAGCGAGTGGCCAGGGTAGCAGCTGGGGGTTTAGGAGCATTAGTCGGGCTCGGGCTAAATCACGGGCGGCGGGGATTATTGCTGCACTGGCTTGTATACCGGCTGCGGACGGGAGGAAGGGAGAGAGTAGTCAGGGATAGAGGGCATGTGTATAGGCCTAGGCCTGATTGGTCAAGTCAGGAGTTTAACTTGATCTTGAATTAGCTTTAGAGAAACAGTATTTGTTACATACCCCATTTTCAATGGAAAGAGTCGGCCGATAACGTTCAAATAATGACAGAGAATGCACTTTTATCTTATTTTAACAGCCTAAAGGCTATAGTCCACTTGGAAGGGTGCAGGCATTAGCCAGTGTCAGGTGTAGGCCGGTAGGCCTGCGATCAGGAGACCTTCCACTCCCTCAAATCATTACATGCGAGAAAAATAGCCCAAACAGCTCTCATTTAGACACAGTAAAGACTTTTTGGACCACTGACATTACCAATATGGAGGCCTTATGGGGAAATACAATAATAAAAAGCTTAACAAAATGATTATAGGCCTACGCACACATTTGGGTTTGACTCTATAGGCCTATGTTTGAAAGTCAGGGTGTTAAAGTTATCCATGTCACAAACATACACATAAAGCAACAGAAAGTACTTAATTAATCATTTCACACTGAACCGCCTTGTCAAGTAAACACACACACATCCACTGGATCTCAACAACACTGCTTGGACTCAAGTTTTATGTTTGTTTGTTGTTGTGCATGTTTTCTCTCCTTTCTGATGTCAATTCAGTCAAAAACCTAAATGACATTCCACAAGCATCAGGAGTAACATAACGACATATGAATTATTTAATATTGACCTCCTCAACGCATTTGGCATCGTCTATTATTGATGCATAATGAAATTATGAATTAAGTTATTATTTCAACATAATTTAAATAATTCAATTGAACACGATAGATAAGTGAAAGGGGAGTGGGTGTGTGTGGGGGTGGTGGCAAGTCAAGTCTGTCACGCAGTTGTCTGTCTTTGCGTTGCAAAGTTCAAAGTTCTGATTAGCTGAGATCCGTTTCTTTAAAAACAGGCCACACGTTACGAGGTCAAGCCCATTTCACAGAACTGTGGCCACGGAACATTTAGCATAAAGCCTCGGGATAAATAATTTTCAAGTAGCTTTTTTGTGTCCCTTATGATACCGTTAGTACAATAATTTCAACATAATCATTCACAACAGTGTAGCAACTATTTAGATGTAGGCCAAGCTAAAAAGGCATGTCAAAACCACGAGGGTTTCATGATTCAAGATGAAGTCATAATGAGACGATTGAAGGAAAATACAAAAGCCTGACTACAGCAAGTTGCTGATATCAACAATAAAATAACCAAAATGCAAACTTAATAGCCAACTTTGCAAAACAGGCAACCTTTCACATTCGCTAATCAAATAATTGACCTTTTTTGTGTGTCTCGGTAAAAAATATTTCATTAACGGAATGTCTGCTGGACAATAATTTATTTTGAATAAAATCTAAAAATCAAAACTGTTTTCAACTTAATCACGTTTGGGCATGTTATTCGTTGTTATATTGGTTGATAAAAAATCTTCAACTTGATCATATTTGATCTTGGCCTATAATTCTGACAACTTGCTTCTTTTCAGGAGCAGATATTGCAGTCTCTTCGTTGGACTAATATTTCAAATTTAAAAACCCAGACCAAACATTTTCCTTCTGTCCCCCCCCCCCCCCCCCACCCTGTTTAAATAGCATTCCACCTATCACCAAGTTTTTGTCGTGAACAACAATAACCTGTGATCAGCAGCCTACCTTGTGTTTTCATGGATATAGCCACATTTCTGATTTTTTGCATTTGGTCTATGAGGCTCACAATTAAATATCCATGAATCATAATTGTACTCTAGGCAATATTACATTAACTCACAGATTCAAAGTGAAAATAGTTGATCTATTTTAATCATGTCGTTTTAGTGACCCTTACAAAAGTTTACATCTGATTGAAATTGGTATCTGGTCTTAAAAATTTCACAGTATGCCTAATACTTAATATAATTCAACAGAGGCTTTACTCAATGTGATGAGAATCTTTCAAAATACTAAGCAACACAATGGCGCTTTAATGCCTACCAAAATTAAGTCTCATAGTTCAATACACCATTTCATGATGACATTTAATTTTCATAATGGTCTCATGAATGAAATAGTGTTTGAAACAAACGAAATAATTATGGAATTAACGAATTGATCAATTATACATATCCTATGGTGATTCCACCAATGGAGGCCTCCCTGTGAATGACAATGCAAACTAAGAAAATACGACCAAAATATTGTTTATATTTGGTTTTAAAAACTAAGTAAGATTAAATAAATGCAGTTCATATTTGCTGCTATTAAAGATACGAACCGGAACTAACTAATCTACAGTGTCCACTGTACAGAGGCAGAGACTGGGACACAAGAAACTTTAGATCTGGACGAGAGAGACGGTGAACGTCACCTAGTCGAATAAAATATTACTCAGTAAGGGATTATGTTAGCCAAATTCGTACTTGACCCGTTTTTGATGAATTGAATGTATTGCTGGAAATATCAAAAGAATCGTTGACTTTGACAAAGCAATTAGTAAAAGCACAAACGTGGCAAACTATTACAATTTCAATATTTGGGTAGACTAGTAGTGATAACAGTATATTTGATCCCAGTGACCAATTTAGGTCACGGAGTGCAATACAAAGCTAGGCAACGACTAAGAAGGCTTGTCAATGTTTGGGTGCGGTAGAAAAAAAGCATGTGAAATTTCCGCACGCGTTTTAGAAGTGCACTTGAAGTCTAATGTGTTATTTTTATTTTTTATGTGGTGTTGCATGACATTGAACCACATTTTAGTGCTATTAAATATAGAGAATAATAGGTTATAGTGTGTAGTCCCTCAAACCATGAATATTACCTTGAATGACTTAAGTAACTTGGAAGCCATTGGCCCATATAGCCTAATAGTTTGTTTACAATTTCAAATCCAAACATGTTTTTATGTTGGATGCAGTATAGGCCAACGTGCAAAATAAAATTATAGATAGCCGCTTAATGTAGGTGTCCTGCTTTAACTATCAGAAAGTACAATCGTGAGCACCCCCACACGCCTGAGAAAATATTGTCGAGAGGTTCGTTTTCACTTGGGAAAAGAACGTGGGACGAAAACTTTCTCTTAAAAATCGAAATAATACTTTCCAGAGTCAAAAAAACAAACAGTTGAACTTTTGTTGGCGCGCGTAATAGGCCTACGGCCTAATTGTGTTCACACGGCGCAGACCGAGAAGAGACCTTCCACGCATCAATTAGGAGAAGCTTTGGGCTAATGAACGCTTAGCGCTGCGAGGTCTTACAGACCACAGCCCCGCTTAACGACCCCTTTAAACGGGACCGCAACGGCTCTGATACCACGCTGTTTAAAGACCAACCATTATGTGGGCAATGAGTTCTTAAAACTTCACTGTGAGCGGGTCTTAACGTGCAGGGATCAGGGAGGAGCGCTCAGGCCTGTATAAAGGGTTGGGGTTTAAAATGTGCTCTCTCTACAATGTTATGGAAAAATGATGCTGGAAAATGAGTTAGAGAAAATAATAAGGGCTATATGAGGTCAGAATGCAAGTCAATGTCCCCTTAGATTTGGGCATATAGGGCAGTTATTCATTATGAGAAAGTATAGCCAATGTTTGAGGAATTGACTTGACAATGAAATTTGACAGGGAGGGAAACTGAGAACTGCTTCAAGACCTTTATTTCCAAACCATGACTGGATTCTTCTGTGTAAATATCATGGACGAGGGCAAGCCCTTGGTGGCATGAATCAGTTTGGGCCAGCACTGGGTCTCCAAAATGAGGTAAATGTAAAGTGAATGACAGAAAATGACAATAAATAGACTTCTTGGGAAACAACAACTACCCCCCAAAAAACAGATCACTCTGTGAACAGAAATCCTGTCAACAAGCTTGCCTGATTTTAACGGACAAGCAGTCAAAACCTCGGGCCTACGCCCAGAGCAGGGCACGGTTTACATTCAGAAATGGTGAAAAAACACCTCATGGCCAAAAGAAAGAAAGAAAAAAGAACTCAATCTTTTTCAAATTCAGACCGTGGCCTGGTGTTGGGCTCTGTGTTTTCTCCCCGTCTAATTGAAATGGCCCAGGCACAGCTCTCTGTGAGAGAAGTGCAATATCCCGG